>NC_044559.1:86118181-86418181 GCF_007565055.1 Rhinopithecus roxellana
TATATATGTGTGTGTATATATGTGTGTGTATATATGTGTGTGTGTATATGTGTGTGTGTGTTATATGTGTGTGTGTGTATATATGTGTGTGTGTGTATATGTGTGTGTGTGTGTATATATGTGTGTGGTGTATATGTGTGTGTGTCTCTGTGTGTGTGTGTTCTGTGTGTGTGTGTGTGTGTCTATGTGTGTGTGTCTGTGTGTGTGTGTTGTGTGTGTGTGTATATATGTGTGTGTATATCTGTGTGTGTGTATCTGTGTGTGTGGGTGTCTATATGTGTGTGTGTGTGTGTATCTCTGTGTGTGTGTATATATGTGTGTGTGTGGGTGTCTCTATATGTGTGTGTGTGTCTCTCTGTGTGTGTGTGTGTCTCTGTGTGTGTGTGTCTCTCTGTGTGTGGTGTGTGTGTGTGTGTCTCTGTGTGTGTGGTGTCTCTCTCTGGTGTGTGTGTGTGTGTGTCTCTATCTCCTCTCCCGTCCCTGCTCCCCCCGTTCCCACCCCCTCCCGTGTTCGCCCCTCCCGCCGGCCTTTCCTCCCCCCTTCTTCTGCCTCCGTGGTCCCCCGCTGGTGGTGCCCGGCCTTAGCAGCAGAGCTCATGACATTCATAAACAAAGAAAAGGTGAGAGAAGTGTTTCAGTGGAAGCAATAACAAATAAGAAAAAGGTAGAGCATCATTAAAGTACTAAAGAAATAGCCTAGAATTCTATATCCGCAAAAGTATTTTCAGAATGAAGATGAAACGTAACTTTTTCAGACATCGAAAGTTGAAGAATGAATCACCAGCAGACCCACATTATAAGAAATATTAAAGGAATTCTTTAGGCAGAGGAAAATGATACCAGAGGGAAATACAAATGTACATAAAGAATATGAAGAACCAGAAATGGTAAACATGAAAGATGTTTTTCTTATTAAATAAATGCCTTAAAGAGAAAATTCACTGTTTAAAGCAAAAATAATAACAAAGTACTCTGAGGTTTAGACAATATGTGCAGATGATTTCTGACTGAGCATAGTTTGACTTGAGAATTTTTGGCTTTAAGATGGGCTTATAAAGAGGTAACCCATTATAATTTGAGGAACTCCTTATGACTTACAATGGGGTTATGGTTCTACTGAACATGTATTTACTTGAACCTGAGAGGCAGAGGTTGCTGTGAGCCGAGATCGAGCCACTGCACTCCAGCCTGGGCAACAGAGTGAGACTGTCTCTCAAAGAAAGAAAGAAATAAATAAAAATAAAGTGGACCATGCTAAGTCAGGGAACACTGCTGTGTTGCCAGTGTTAAATGCATCTTCAACTTACAATATTTTTGACTTACGATTTTATTGGGATGTAACCCTGTTGTAAGTTGAGAAGCCTCTGTATAAGTCAAGTGTAGGACGGCAATGGTATAAAACTTAGGGACGGAGAAATAAAGTATGTGGTTGAGAAGTTTTTATACTATATGTGACACGGTATAATATCTCTCTCTTTTTTTTTTTTTTTTTTTTTTGAGATGGAGTCTCGCTCTGTCGCCCAGGCTGGAGTGCAGTGGCCGGATCTCAGCTCACTGCAAGCTCCGCCTCCCGGGTTCACGCCATTCTCCTGCCTCAGCCTCCAGAGTAGCTGGGACTACAGGCGCCGCCACCTTGCCCGGCTTGTTTTTTTTTTTGTATTTTTTAGTAGAGATAAAAAAGGAGATAAAAAGGCCTCATAAAAAATAATCAATGATACCAAATAAGGCCAAAAAAAAAAAAAAAAAAAAAAAGACAAAGGAACAAAGGACATATGGGACAAATGGAAATCAAAGAACAAGAGAGAAGATTTAGTCCAAGGAGAGCAACAATCACACTAAAGGTAAAAGTCTCAGATCCCAATTAAAAGTCAGAAATTTCCAACTTGGATCTTTTAAAAAGGAAGACCCAAATATATTTTGCCAATTGAAACTCACTTTAAATATAAAAGCACACATAGCTAAAAGTAAAAATAGGAGAAAAATACTGCAGTACCACTTCTCAAAAGAAGTTGATGTGGCTGTATTAATACCAGAAGAAGTAGATTTCAGAGCAAAGGTAATGATCTCTTTTACTAGGAAAAAGGAGGATTTTGTGGTAATGACAGAAGTATCATTTTGCCAGGAAGAAATAGTAACTCTAAACTTATATGAACTAGATAATAACAGGTCAAAGCATATGAAGCAAGAATGATAGAACACCGGGGAGAAATAGATAAATCCCATACTTCTCTTTTAATACTTGTTAGAACAAGTGAACATCAAATCAGTAAGGGTATAGGAGACTTGAACAACATTGTATCCACCAACTTAACCTCAATGATGTTCATAGAAGACTCTAACAAAGTTGGAATATACTTTTTTCTCCCCCAGGAGTACAAGGAATGTTTATAACGATCAACCATTTTCTGGACTATAATGTAAATCTCCAACTTAAAAGGATTCAAATCATAAAATGTATGTCCTCTGATTATAGTATAGTTACATTAGAAATAACAAACTAAAAGATATTTAGAAATCCTTGACTAGCACGAATAAATAACATACTTCCATATATCACCTAGGTCAAAGAGGCAATGGAAAAGAAAATGAAAAAGTATGTATCTTGAACTGAATGATTACAAAATGAAAATGAAACCAAATCTGTGGGATGCAGCCACAGAAGTGCTTAGATGGAAATTTATCATCTTAAAGGCCTACATTAGGGGGGAAAAGAGGGTCTCAAATCAATGACTTCAGTACCTATCTTAATACATTAAAAAAATAAAGAAAAAAATGAACTTCAAAATGATCAGGAGAATGGAAACAATAAAAACCACAGGAAAAATCAATGGGAAAACAGAAAATAAAAACCATCAGTACAAACCTGGTTATTTGCAACATTCAAATCAATGATCTTTTTGCCAGATTAATCGAGGCAATAAAGGAGGAAACACAAATTACAAATATTAAGAATTAGAAAACATGACAAAGTCTTCCATAAAGATGAACAGGCTGATAAGAAATATTGTGAATACTTTTATGTCAATAAATTTGCCAACTTAGTTGAAATAAACAATTTCCTTGAAAGATGTGAACTACTCACTGAAGAGAAAAAATAGCTAACCTGTTAGCTTTCCTTTTCTAAAGAAGTTGAATTCATTTTTAAAAACCTTCCACAGCAAAAACTCCAGTCCTGGAGGACATCAGTTCCAACAAGGTAAATGCCAACAAACTTTCAAAAAGAAACAATATCAATTTTGCAAAAATTCTTATAGAAAATTGAAAAGAAACTTTTACTTCCCAACTCATTCTGTGATGCTTATGTGTCTCTGAGACAAACATGAGATGAGACATCCTGAGAAAAAGAAAAACTACACGCAGTATTCGTGAACATAGGTAGAAAAATTCTTAACCAAATTTGTGCAAATAAACCCAACAATATATAAACAATAATACATTGTTAATCAGTATGGTTTATTCCAGAAGTACCGGTTTATTTAACATTTAAAAATCAACATAATGATTTGTAACCAGAGACTGAAAAAGCACTACTTAAATGGAACAGTGAAAGCATTGGATAAAATACAACATTAATTCCTAGTAAAACCTCTCAGCAAACCAGGAATAGAAGGAAACTTATTCACCTGATAAAAGATATCCACAAGAAACCCATGGCTAACAACACCCGTAATGGCTAAAGAGTCAATGCTTTCCTCCTAGAACCAGGAACAAGGAAGAGATGTCTACTCTCACCATTTCTATTCAACATTGCAGTCCGTTTCTAGTATGTTCTATAAAGCAAGAAGAAGAAAGGACATTCAGATTGTAAAGGAGCAAGTAAACTTGTCTTTTCCAGTAGACATTTGGTTGTTTATGTAGAAAATCCTATGAACCTAGGAAAATAAAACCAGAACTAATTAGTGGGTTTAAATGATTACAGGATTCAGGGTCAGTATACAAAATCCAATAGCATTTTATATACCAGGAATGGACAACTGCAAATAGAATTTAAAACATTTAAAAACATTACCACATATAAGAGTAGATCTCAAGTATTTCTACCAAAATAAAATATTATCAAAATAAAATATTAAATATTAAATTAATATACTATTAATAAAATTATTAAAATATTAAATATTTAATAAAAATGTTAAAATAATATATTATTAAAAATGTATTTGAAAGGGATACATTCCTCCCTTTGTATGAGTAAAATCCATGAATTATTGTTAAGTGGTAATTTATTTTGAAAATAAAATTCATGGCCGGACGCGGTGGCTCAAGCCTGTAATCCCAGCACTTTGGGAGGCCGAGACGGGCGGATCACGAGGTCAGGAGATCAAGACCATCCTGGCGAACATGGTGAAACCTTGTCTCTACTAAAAAAATACAAAAAACTAGCCGGGCGAGGTGGCAGGCGCCTGTAGTCCCAGCTACTCGGGAGGCTGAGGCAGGAGAATGGCGTAAACCCGGGAGGCGGACCTTGCAGTGAGCTGAGATCCAGCCACTGCACTCCAGCCTGGGCGACAGAGCGACGAGACTCTGTCTCACAAAAAAAATAAATAAATAAATAAAGTTCATATTGTATAAAATGTTACCACTTATAGCATCAGAAATATGAAGTATTTTGAGAAAAGTGTGTCAAAATATGAGTAAGACCTGTATATTTAAAATCACAAAGCATTACAAGAAAACTGAAGATATAAATAAATTAATAAATATATCATGCTTATTGATTGAAAAACTCAATATTATTTAGCTGTCAATTACCCCCGCATTGATGTATACATTAATTGGAATGCCAACAAAAATCCAAACTGGCAAGCTTTTGCTAATACAGGAGAATACAAAACACTTAAATAGCCCAAGCAGCTTTTTAAAAAGATGAGGATATTATCTAATTTCAAGATTTACAGTCTGAAAAGTGTTGTTCTCAACATCACCAACAATTTCCACGCTGCTAAATCCAGGAGTCGTATATCACTCTTTGTTTTCTTAACAAGTAGTCAGTATTTGACATAACCGACCACTTCCTTCTGATATGCTTTTGTAACCTAGCTTCTAGGATGCCATACTCTGTTTTTTCCTCTTGTTCCCTGCCTCTTAGAGTTGGAGTATCACAGTGCCCAGTCCTTGACTTTGTCTCTTGTCTGCTCTGTGTACACGCATGTCTTTGGGGAGCTCATCTCACTGCATGCTTTTAAATACCAAGCATTTAATCACCATCAGATGGACAGGTGCAACCAAGACCTCTCCGGAGTAGTTCCAACACATATTTCCAGTTGTCTACTTGACATCTCTTAGATTGTTAGTGGACATCTGCAAATTGACATGTCCAAACCTGTAGTCTTGATCGTCCATACAGTTGCTCCACTGAGAGACTTCTGAATCAGTTGACAGGAACTCAATTTTTCAATTACTCAGGCCAAAGAAAAAACAAAAATCTCACAGTCATCTTTGACTTCTCTATTTTGCACCCCATATCTATCCTTTAGGACACCCTGTTGAGTCTTCTTCAGAGCACAAGCAGAATCTGGCCTCTTCTCAATATTTCCAAGGCTGATACTCCAACCTGTCACTTATTTGTTTCATTAGAGTTAGGGAAGTTCTTTATAAAGCCCATATTTTAACAATCCTTTGTCTAGTCCTTTCTTGATCAAAAATTTTCTCTCTCTACCTGTGTATCTATGTTCACCTATATAATTAATGGTTTCAAACATGTCTCTCTCTTTTCTTTTTTTTTTTTTTTGACTTTTGTGGCACATTTAAGAAATACTGCTTAACCTGATTTAACAAAATACATTTTCTTGCATTTACTAGTTCAGACTACATGCTGACTTTAAATATTCCTAAACCATTTAGAACTTGTTTTGATCTGGTATAAAATAAGGATTTACTTTTCCTGAAAGCACGTTTATTGATTATTTTTCTCTTAAAGGCTCTATCGTGATACTATCTGTAACTCCTTAGTTAGACTCTCTAGAAAGCAAAGACTGGACCAGGATTAAGGAGCTAACACGTTATTTGCAAAGTGCAAGTGAAGACAGAGTAAGAAAGAAAGAGTAGTGGAGTAAGGAAAGTGGGAAGCAAGCCGCAGAATGCATTGTCATTCTACGGCTTGCTAAGAGTAAACTCTAAGAGACAGAGTTCACTCTGACTTCCCTGGCAAGACTGAAAATAGATCCCCTTAGACGTGTCTGCAGGAGAGAGGGAGAGGAAGAGTACATGCCTGTCTACTTCCTTTCTCCTGGTGGGCCGTGGGTCAATGTCCACATCACACAGGGCTAACTTCCCTTGAACATCTGGGTTATATCACCAGTCTGTTAGCAATGTCTCAGGAAGCCAGATTCCATGCTCTGTGGTAGGCTTTATCCCCATTCAAAAAAGGGCAAACAGGTGGGGTGAGGGTGCCCATCCGCCCATCAAGACAGAGAAAAGGAAAAGATCCAGCAATTCTGAGAAGGCAAATAAGATTAATGTCCAACATAGTCACATGTCAAGTTACCTTGTATGTTTGCAACTGTTTTTCAGCTATTCTATTTCAGTAGTCTATTAACCTATCTCCAGGGCAATACCAAACTATTCTAATAATCACAGATTTACAATAAATCAAATGTTAGGCAAGTCATCAGAAGCCTTGCTTTATTATGTGTCACATACATTTTAGAATCAGTTGTTTTTTTTTAAAGTTCCAGATAAGTAAATCTGTTTAATATTCGTTTATATTTTGAATCAACATTTATGATACAGAATCTTTATAGCCTTAAGCATAATGTTTTGAGCCTTATTTTTAAACATCTGGAATATTTAGGTTAGATACATGCTCTATGGGTTTTGTTGTAATTGGGAAGGATATTCCTTAATCTCTTTTTTTCTTTTCTTTTCTTTTTTTTTTTTTTGAGACGGAGTCTCGCTCTGTCGCCCAGGCTGGGGTGCAGTGGCCGGATCTCAGCTCACTGCAAGCTCCGCCTCCCGGGTTCACGCCATTCTCCTGCCTCAGCCTCCCGAGTAGCTGGGACTACAAGCGCCCGCCACCTCACCCTGCTAGTTTTTTGTATTTTTTAGTAGAGACGGGGTTTCACCGTGTTCGCCAGGATGGTCTCGATTTCCTGACCTCGTGATCCGCCCTTCTCGGCCTCCCAAAGTGCTGGGATTACAGGGGAGAGCCACTGCGCCCGGCCTTTCTAGACAATTCTGTGTGAGTAACAATTTAGATTGTTCATCCTTCACCTTTTTAGATCCTCTACTGTTTTCTTTAATTGTTCTGTCTGAAAACCTTCAGCACAATGTTGAATGGATGTACTGATAGGAATCATCTTTACCTTATTTCTAGATTCATTTGATCTGATGACTTGTGATGTTTCACCATTCAGGATTATTTTGATATATTCTATCAGGGTAAGGCAGTTCCATTTTATTCTGTTATACAAAGATTCTGGTTCTCATGAATTGACTATTTTATCAAATGATCTTTCTGTACCTGTTAATGTGATCAAATATTTTCCATTTGGCCTGTTAATGTGATGAATTACATTATATGTTTTTTTTTAATATTTGAATGCATATTGGTAAGAAGTCTATATTTTTGTGTTGAATTAAAAATATTTTAGCTGGATTTGGTTCTGGAAAATATCTCATCCCTTCTAATGTTAATTATATTCTTTCTGTTCACTCCCTCAGAACAAACACTTAGCCTTCTTATTTTATCCTGCCTGGGTTTTTAAAAATATTTTTTTATTTCCATAGGTTTTTGGGGGGACAGGTGATATTTGGTAACATGAGTAATTCTTTATAACCACTGCCTGTTTCTTAACTTCTTAACCACATTCATATGTTTTCTATCCCTTTATATTTCTGTCTATTCTCAGTGATTTATGGCTGTCTCCAAGCTCATTAACATTTTCTTCAGCTATGTCAATCTGCTTTTTAAGTAATGCGTTCATTTTAAAACTTCAGTGACTGCTTTCCATTTCTTGAAGCTCTCTTCGGTGCTTTTTCATATATGACTGTTTCTCATTCTTTCATGATGCCCTCGTTATGGTTTATTAGAGCTCTCTGGTAAATATAAACATTTTTATTCTCTTTCAGATATTTTGTTATTGCTAGATCTTAGGGTTAAAAATCTGCCATGTATTATGTCTACTCACTACCCTTCCTGATCAATGTTTTTCTAACTTGGTTTGTAATTTTCTTATAAGCTTATCTTCCATAGGCATTAATTTTTGTTTGTGTCTTCCACATGCTCTAGGTTATTTATGTATCTCTTCAGAATTATTTTGGTTTCTTCCTGATGTGGCTTTACATATGGCTGTTTTAAACTTGATAGTATGTTAACTGTTTGACCTGGGATTTCCATGCCAGTGTGAATATCATGAAGGCATTATAAATACTGTTTGCATATCTGATGATGGTATTGGCTTGGGGTTGCAGTCCACTTGGAGTCAATCTGTAAAATGAGTTATTCATTTTTATTTGTTGTGCAAATCCCAAGGCACATAGCAATCCTTGTTACTGCTTCTCTGGGTTAATGGGAGATGTTTCTAGCTTGTTTTTCATGGCCAAGTAAAATGTTTGAGGTTTTGTGAAGCACTTAGTTATAGCTCTCTATCTTCTAAGACCTTAAGAATTTTGTAGCAACACCCCAGCCACTAGCCCCTTCAACATGCATCTAAATCCTGTATAATATTAGACCAACACAGCATCAATTGAAGCTTATTACATTGTATTTGAATTCTTTCTTCAATCGCCTTTGCCTTTTCTTATTTCTTGTCTACATATTTAAAATCAATGTGGTCGTAATTTACCCATAATAAATGTATTTAAAGAGAGGAAAGAACCACTCTACTGTTGCCCAACTTGTCTCATACTTTTGAATTTCCATATATGAGCCTATTGTGTTTCCATTGTGTCTTAACTCTCTATTGTTTATGAATGTTTCTGTCATCATCATATGCAACATGACATATTTCTGCCAGTAAGTGCTAATCTTATATCTTTTTAGTGTTCACATCACTTTTCATTTTCTAAAAATACATAAGCTTCTTGAAGTCAGGAACTGTGTATCATGCTTCTATAGCTTTCTCTCTTCCTGTAGTAGTTCTTTAATTCATATCTACTCCTCAAATGTAATAAAAACAAGAATCCTAGGAAAGAGATACTCAAACTTTTTATGTGTCAGAGAATATCCTAGAACTTTAACTATATTGTGGCATTAATTGAACCCTCACATGTAGAAGCCATGCAGTATGCTGTTCAGATATTCCTTCAGGAGAAAGCCCATTGCAAGGAACACGTTGGCTGATAGCCTTGACCTTCACGTTGAAGTCAGGTCCCCCCCAAGCAGCTCCCTGCCAAAGATCATAGCAGGGGTGCAAGATCCTGGCCATTCCTGCCCACCACTGGGCTCCCTTGCCGGGCCATATGTGCTCTGGGGTTCTCCCCGGCCTAGCTGAGCCTTTCTCTGAGTTGCAGTGCAGTCTGAGGCTCTTCTTATCTGATCCTTCCCCCTTCCTACTGCTCCCCATGTCTGCATCATAGTCTGAATTCCTTCTTCACTCACTTCTGTGATCTCTATCCCTTAAAAATCCTTTATCTGGTAGCATTCATGATTCTGCTGATGAAGACCAATATCATGGATCCAAAGGAAGATCCAAAGGAAGACTGTAAGATCAGAAACACTTGCATAATGAAGTATGATAGATAGATCTAGAAAGGGTTCATTTGGATAATCTTTCTTAGGCTGTCCCCACTGCTTAGTATAAGGGCCCCATATCTGTACCCTTTACAGATGTTCCCGTTAATACCTCCCTTTCATATCCAATTACACCTGGCATCGGCTTCCCCGAGGATCCAAACTTCTTTTTCAAATGAGGGAACCAGGACTTTAAAAGATTAAGAGACATGTCAAGTTTACACAGTTATTCCATCAAACAGTCCAAATTTGAACCCAATTTTGTCTGACTACAAAGCCCACTTAGTTTACCTGGGAGAAAGTAAAAATAGTGTTTCATGGAAATCAATGTCTTGCCATCTGAAAATGTTTAAGGATCACAGTGAAATCATATTATTCCTGCAGGGGACCACTTGCAGTATTTCCAGTTCAGAAGGGCTGAAAACACAAATGTTGGTCAGGAGGCAAATATTTAATCTCTATATTCTCTGATCTGTGAAAAAATCAAAAGGGTAGCATTTGCTTCAGACAGTCACAAGGAACCCAGATGAAACATAAAAGTCCTTCACGTTACAGCATTCATGATTCTTTAGATAAAGGCCGATACCATGGATCCGAAGGAAGATGTGAATAGTTTAAGATCAGAAACAGTTGCATATTAGCTACAATATATAGACCCAGAAATGTTTCATTTGGAAAAATTCTTCTTAGGCTGTATCTGTTGCTTAGAATAAGGGAACTATATTTGATTTTCAATACCACTCTTAGATTACTCTGTCTTTATGGTTTATTATATTGAACTGGAACATTTTGTTTATATAACTGCCTCCCTGCACTCCTACCGCACAAACCTTATCCTCGATGTAGACTGACCTATTCTAAAGTCTTTATGCCCTTGGGAGGCGGGGATAATATTCTTTACTGTTGTACGCATGGAGCCCTGCAGTAGTGGGCATCCAATTAATACTTGTTAAAGGTTTTAAATAAATAGGAGATTTTATAACTGTTATAAAACTTTAAAAGACTGTCCAATGAAAGGAGATGAGTCTCTCTGTGGCTATTATAAGGTGATTGTAAGATTAGTTGGGGCACAAGCTAAATGGCTATAACAAAGGCATCCTAAAACAGAGCAGACTGAACAAGATTGAAGCTTTATTTCTCTACCATCCCAAAGTAAAGACTCCAGGACTGATGGAATAGCCCTGCCACTTTGAATATGTGGCTTTAATCTCAGAGTCAGATAGCTCCTTTAGTTCCAGACATCTCTAGCCAGCAGTAAGGAAAAATTGTATGGGACAACGCATACTCAATTGTTTTAATGGCAAGTCACGAACGTGGTGCACATCACTTATTCTCCATCCACTTGCCTTAGTAGTCACATGGCCAACTTAGTCACATGGTCAACCTTGCTCATTACAAAATATATCTTCAGCCTTGTGATGATGCATCAGTTAAATCTGTATTCCTGCAAGATTGCAAGAGAATGGTTATTTGGGCAAACAGCAGTGTGCTATAACTAACTATAACAAACTACCTTCTAATCAGAAGAACTGAATTAGAAACAAATGGGTCAGCAGTGAATTATCAAGTTATCTATTACTGACTATATTTAAGCAGAAACATAATTATCATTTGCAAAGCAAAAATCTAAGATCAATACTATGTTTCCCCATTGGGACATTCAACGAGATGACCATTAAACTCTCCACTCTGTGATTTTACGATTTCGTTTTATTTCTTATACATTATAGAATATATTGTACACAATAGGCACCTGGGTAACCTGCTCCTTTTCACACTGTAAACTTTTTGAGAGCAAGGACAGTATCTGCCTTGAAGTCAACCAGTATTTGGAAAATTACATGAGAGATAGTCGTAAAATAAGACATAAACATATTGTTGTTGAACAAATGAATTAATGACAATTAAAAATCATGGACTAGAAGCTAAAAAGACTAGGAAATGTACCTATGTTGCAACGGCAGGAAGTTTGGATTGACATTTAATACTCAAATTGCTCAGATTTTGTAACGCAGAATATTTTTACTAAATCTGTGAAAGATATTGCATAAACATGAAACATAAATATATGTTGAGTGTATTTTTGGCATTTCTCAAAAGCTGATAGCAGTTATTTCTCTTATAGAGTCACAGAAATGATGAATGTTGTTTTTTTTTTTTGGGTACAAAATGGCAGTAAACTCATTGTTATACACTAGTATCCCTCACTTTAATTTGAATCTTTGTTCAGCTTATACATTCAAATAGTTATTATTTAAGTTAAAAGTGATCCCAAATAAAATAAGTTAAAGTAATGTCAGTGTCCCTAGGGGAGAATGTTGTTAACCTTCTCTATACAACTCAGTATCGGGAAATTAAAATTCTTACCACTTGTAAGGCTTACAATGGGGGATTGGGTGGCAGAAGATAAATATTACGAATTGTATATTTTCTCTCTTTCTCCCTTTCTCCCTCACTCTCTCCTTTTATCTCTCTCTCTTTCACACACACACACACACAAACACACACACGCCTCTCTCACACACACACACACACACACACACAAACACACACACCTCTCTCTCTCACACACACACAAACTCTCTCTCTCCCAATCCCCCAACTCTCTCTTCTTCTCCCTCTTTTTCTCTGTCTTCCCTTTCCCTCCCCTTTATTCTCCGCACCCCTATGGATCCCCTTCAGTTTATCCCATTTGTATATTCTGTGTAAAGCTTCCCTAGGATTATTACCCGTTTCTTAATTTATTCCTCAAGCCTGATTTGGTCAAGTACCTTCTATTCCAGAAGAGAGCACTGACAAGCTGTACAGGATATAGAAATCACATGGAGGTCAGACATGATGGCTCATACCTGTAATCCCAGCATTTTGGGAGGCCAAGGCGGGTGGATCATGAGGTCAGGAGTTCAAGACCAGCCTGACCAACATGATGAAACCCCGTCTCTACTAAAGATACCAAAATTAGCCAGGCATGGTGGCGGGTGCCTATATAATCCCAACTACTCAGGAGGCTGAGGCAGGAGAATCACTTGAACCCAGGAGGTGGAGGTTGTAATGAGCCGAGATGGTGCCACTCCACTCCAGCCTGGGTGACAGAGCAAGACTCCATATCAAAAAACAAAAACAGAAAACAAGAAATCACATGGAGAAGCAAGGAAAAGCTGAAATAGATGTAAAGGGAAATAATGTCAGTTCTTCCATATTTAATAGCTGATACAGTCATCCAGAAACAATGTTCTTGGTAGATACCTTATTAAATTTTTGGCTAAGCATATTATATCATATATTAATACATGTATGATTATTATATTAGTTATAACTCACATGCTGTCTGTTATTCTAGGTGCAGAAGAAAACTGTGGTATTTTATGAAAAATGCATTCTCGACACAAGTAATAATATCAAAGAGTTCAGATATAACCCGAAGCAGCAATTCTGATTTTTACAGCAAAATCTATTTAAGATTTTTAAATGACATGTCTCTTCCAGAAGAATAGGGTATTTGCTCATATATGAGTAATGCTGAATAGTTTCTGGAGAGGTCTCTTGTGAAAAGTTAGGGGCTTACTTTGATGTCAGTATCATTCTGAGCAGTAGATGAAGTCAGAGAGCAGAATCCATCATCCCATGATAGATGGGGAGGCTATCTATGGCCTAGTGAGTAGATAAATTGGTTACATCATTTAATGGGCACCACTGATGTCCCAAGTCACTGTTCAGAGATCCCCTATTTTTCACCATGTAAACTTGACTTCCACACGTATTTAACATTACCCTACCAAGACCAACACTTTACTTTTGTCAGACTTGACCCATTAATTTAATAATTCCCAGATAAATCAATGGCAGAGGCACATGCATCATGAAGATTTGCTCTCACATATAATCTGCAAGGATTGCTTGTGTCTAAAAGCAACATCTTGCTGCCTGTCCATGTGTAGTATCTGCCACAACTATGAAACATTTCCTCGGACTGCAGGTTGGCCTTACGCATACAGCTGTCAATTAATAATGTGACCTTAGCTAAATGATTTATTTTTTGTGAGCTCATGTATTTCTCCATATAAAGAGAAAGTAGAAATAAGTGATCTATAAGGTTTCTTCCAGCTGTTCCATTCCTTAAAGGACCCCCCATTCCAGGGGCCATGAAGCAGGCCACATGTGATACAACCTCATTATTCACTGCGGTTGCAATCATTTCTGATGAATGAAAGAAGAATTAGAAGCATATTCTTCTCTTCTCCTACACTTGAAAATTCTCCTGCAGTCTCCCACAATGATTGTGATGTGGCATTGTGTAGAAATACAACAAAGGCAAACCCTCTTAGACATAGACTACATTGGGGTGCAGGACAGCAGCTCCTCACTCTAGAATTCTCTAAAGCTATAGATAGCCCCATCCCACTCCTCCCTCTTCATTAAGATGCCCCATCTTTATACTCCCATACAACCTGTCCCTTGATTTTAGCCTCAGTCACACTGCAGAGTAATTTTTATGTTATTTTCCTTCTTCTGGGTCAGACTGTGAACCCTATGCAAGCAGGAAACATGCTTTTGTGGATTTTTTTCCCAGTGTGCATAAACTCTGTTGATTACCTTCCAATAACCTCTTTAATGATCTCTTTAGTGACTGATTATATGTGACTAGTTATCAACCATGACTGAATGGGGCCAGGCAGCCCACAGCCCATAGTGTGTTCTGAGTTTCCATTCCTAAAGAAGAAAATTCCATTGGCATTATTCAACTTCAAAGTTCTGCATTTGATACCTCTGGCTGGCTAGCTGTTATTCTTGGCCCAGTAAGCTGTGTTTGAGATGGCAAAGAGAGTAAGTCTTACCTTTGTTGCTTTAAAATAGTATATACATACACTACATATTGTAGTTTCTTGCAACTAAAAGAATAATGGGGTTACATCACATGTGACCCATTTTATGACCTTTGGGATGATGGGTCCTTCAACAAAAGCAAATGGTAAGTAAGGAGACTAAAATGATGAGGAAATACATATGTGACCTGCCCTCAAGTGGTGGATAGTCTAGTTGTACATTTTGTTGTCTATTGCCCACTTATTGGGAGCAAGAATTCTTACAGAGAGTGAGGAAGGGCCAGAGACCCCTGAATTGCTTCTGGCTCAGTAAGGACTTCTATTATTTGAGGGATATATTTCCCCTAAAGGCTTCTAAAAGTAAGCTATTTCAGAGTCCCAGCTGAAAAAATGTCGACCCCATATCCAGCATCCTGAAACCTGAAGCACACGAAATGGCAAGCCTCGTGGGAAGGATAACTCCACGAGTGCTGGGTCTAGCAGAATAGCATCAGTGAGAGCCTGGTACTGAATTGTAGTTCAGTGGTTCAGTTGTGCTCACAAAGCACAACTATTGAAGAGAACACTGGAGGTAAGAGATAGCTCTCAACAGGACGCATAACTCAAAGTTACAGAACGTGAGAACCAAAAGGAACTGATAGTTTATTTAGAAATGCCACGCAGGAGGAAAATTAAGAAGGATTGTAGATGGGTCTTTCACCTGAGCTCTCCGAAGACCACTGAGGCAAATACACATGTTGCATATTCAATTTGTTTGATGACATGTTTGCAATATAAAATTCTTTTTGTTTTTTCTTTGAAAGAGTCTCCCTCTATTGCCCAGGCTGGAGTGCAGTAGTACAATCTCAGCTCACTGCAACCTCCGCCTCCTGGGTTCAAGTGGATCTCCTGCCTCAGCCTCCCAAGTAGCTGGGTGTGCACCACCACACCCAGCTAATTTTTGTATTTTTAACAGAGACAGGGTTTTACCATGTTGGCCAGCCTGGTCTCGAACTCCTGACCTCAAGTTATCCTCCTGCTTCAGCCTCCCAAATTTCTGGGATTACAGGTGAGTCACTGCACCTGGCCTGAAACTATTTAATTTTTATATTTCTTATAAATTTATTTTATAGCTAATAAAATTAAGTGGCACATACGAAGTATCCAAGTCATCACACCAACTTACGTGAGAATGAGATTAAAATTCTGTCCTCTTTCCACTAAGGTACTTTGTCCTGCTTATTTTTTGTTATACCAAGGACAAAAAAAAAAAAAAAAAAAAAAAAGTGTCTTTTTCAAATATTTGCTTGGCAGTTAGACCTATAATTGGAGTAGAAGACACAATATTCATACAATTCCTTGGAGTTAAGAAATGAGGTATTTAACTTCTATTTTTTTATTTCTGGTCAAGCCATTCATTTTCCTGGGAGAATTCTAAAGTCAAATTCCATCTAAAATATTATTAACTTGCCAGTTGGTTCTGAGAAATAAGTTTTTAAGCAATTTGACTCAGAGCATGTTCTCACGACAGAGCACTGTCCCCCGACCAAAGGTGGTCACCTACTCAAATTCCTGATGTCTGGAAGCTAACACACCTGCCCCAGTATCTCCTGAGACCAGGTTTCTACCATGCCATGTGGTACAAAAATTGGGTATTTCATTCTCAGCAACATGATCCTTTAGATAAAATTCTGAAAGTCTTTCTTTTTTTTCCTTTTTCTTACACAAGTCTTTGCTTTGTCCTTGTTAGTCTTGTCAGTTTCTGATATTATCTGTTTGAGGGCACTCTTCCTACCATCATTGCAACAAAGGAAAGAGGTTTGTTTGTGCAAAACTGAATCTGTGCATGCCTCGCAGTGGTGCCTGAACATTCTCTCTCTCATTCATGTAAAGTACACAAGTATTTCCCTTACTGTCAAAAATCAATCTGACTGGGGAATATCAGACAATATATTTGTGCGGAAAATGATTAAAATTCAAATGATTGCTTGAATGATATAAATAAACTCAAAATGATGGTCATACTACATTTATTGAGCTATATAAGTGTGTATCTAGTAAAAATACTTCAACAATTCTTCAAGTATAGAGGCCTTATTTCCCTTTTACATTCTATAATAAAACTCATCAGGTATAGTTTCTGTTACAATATCTTTTTAAACTGTATCAGCAGTCCATCAGTACATTCTCTTTTTTCTTTTCTTTTTTTTTTTTCTTTCTTTCTTTGTTTCTTTTTTTTTTTTTTTTTTTTAAGACAGGGTCTCACTCTGTTGCCCAGGCTGGAGTGCAGTGGTATGATCATGGCTCACTGCAGCCTTGAACTCATGGGCTCAAGCAGTCCTCCCACCTCAGCCACCAAGCAGCTGGGACTACAGGTGCATACCACCATGCCCAGCAAATTTTTTGTATTTTTTGTAGAGATGTGGTTTTGCTACGTTGCTGATGCTAGTCTCAAACTTCTGGGCTCATGCCCTCTGCCCACCTCGGCCTCCCAAGGTGCAGAGATTACAGGCGTGAGCCACTGCCCCTGGTCTTTATTCTCTTTCAAACCATTAATGCCTATCTCTCTTAAATAGGCTTAAAATCACAAAGAGGGTTCTACAGGAGATATCAGGGGCTGAAAAATAGTCAGGAAAGGTCTTTCCTTTTAATGTACCTATAAATCATTCTGAACTTTCTACAATAGCAGTAAAAGAGATCACCCTCAATCTCGGTGACAGGCCTTTTTAATCCCTGCATCCAGTAACTAGCCATTCATTTAAGGAAGAATGATGAAAGGATGTAAACACTTCCCAACGATGCCACGGAATGAGAAGAGTAAAAAATCAACAGCAAAATGAAACTACCAGAAACTTATAGAAAAATACACTTAATATGGAGCCATCACTTTCACATTATAGTCAGGTACAAGAGAAGAATTCCTATTTTCACCGTAACTACTATATATGTTATTTACAATAATACAACACATTATACAAATGATATTTTAAGTTATAACTTTAGAGATAATACTGATATTTCTATGATTGTATACATATAGGCAATTCACTATTGGAAAAAAATTTCAAAGAGTATCCAGTAAGGTGACTGGATGCAAGATCAATTAAAAAAAAAAAACCAATAGCTTTCTTTATTACAGGAAATCAATTAAAATATAAAAAGAAACATAACAGTAAAAAATTATAAAATACATCAGCATAATCACGATTCAAGAAATGTGCCAGACCTTTATTTAAACACTCACACAATATGACCTGAGAGTATAAAATAATATTTGATTACATAGAGAAAATGCCCATGGTTTGGGAAATATGATGTTTATAAGGTTTTAATATTTTCAAATTATACTAGGAATGCGATGCCATTCCATTCAAAAATTCCAAAAATCGTTGATGATCTTGAAAAGATAGTCAAATTTTACATGGATTATCAAATGTGAAAAGCTAATCGAGAAGATTTTACAAACTAACACTTTGGGAGACCAAGGTGGGCAGATCACTTGAGGTCAGGAGTTCAAAATCAGACTGGCCAACATGGTGAAACCTGTCTCTACTAAAAATACAAAACGTAGCCGGCGTGGTGGTGCATGCCTGTAGTACCAGCTACTTGGGAGGCTGAGACAGGAGAATCGCTGGAACCTGGGAGGAGGAGGTTGCAGTGAGCCAAGATCATGCCACCGCACTCCAGCCTGGGTGACAGAGCAAGACTCCATCTCAAAAAAAGAGAAAAAAAAGAAAAATAATAAGGTGGTGATGGTTCTGCCAGATGTAAAAAAGCATGATAAGGCTATAGTATTTGTAGCTATGATAAAAGTGTACTATTTGTGCAGTAGACAAGTACATCATTGAACCAAAATAAGTATTTCACAGGTAGCTGCAGCATTTATGGGAATCTGAAATATAAAAATGGTGGCATTTCAAATTACTAAGTGACAATGGTCTGGTCAATAAAGTGCATTAAGACAATTGATTGTTTAAGATGAGGAAAATACATAATTTTATGTTGTTTTTCCAAAGACAAAATAAACTTCAGCTAGAACTAAATTTGAAAACAAGAAAAAAAAGGCAGCTATGAAATTATGAGAAGAAAATATGGGATATCCACAACATGAAAACAATAAGGAAAAGACGGATACACTTTTTTCATTGCTTGTCATCCCTAATCAATTTGGTACATTTCATGGTATCAAAATATGCCATAAGTATAATTAAAATATACGGAATAAACTGGGAGAAAATATTTTATAACATATAAAGCAGATAATATTGAGAATTTGTAAGTTAATAAATGCATGTCAGTTAATTACATATGAAAGATACGTAAATTAATAAACCTGTGAAATAGTACATTAGAAAACAGAGTAGCTATACAGAAAAGCAAATAGTAGAAGAGATTAAAAAAAATAATGTCCAAAACCAGCCAGGCATGGTGGTCCATGCTTATAATCCCAACACTTCGGGAGGCCAAGGCGGGAGGATTACTTGATTCCATGAGTTCAAGACCAGCCTGAACAATACAGTGAGACCCCATCTCTACAAAAAAATGTTTAAAAACCAGGTATGGTGGTACAAACCTATAGTCTCAGCTATGTAGGAGGCCAAGGTAGGAGGACTGCTTGAGCCCAAGGAGGTAGAGGCTGCAATGAGCCATAATTCTGCCACTCACTGCACTCCAGTCTGCATGACAAAATGGGACACTGTCTTAAAAAAAAAAGAAAAGAAAAGACAAAAACCATCCTCAGCTAAACAGACCATCAAATACATGTAAGAACAATAAAATCATAGACCAACCAACATTTGCAAAAATGGAGAATAAATGAAGTTTTATAGAAATGAATCTACATTATGAAATACTGTGCTTCATAGCTTTAAAGAGTGAAGTACGTCTCCACATGCAGACATGAAAAGATCTCAGGGGCAAATAATTTAATCTCTAAAATATCACATCCCATATATTCTGTGTGAAATTTTTTTCTACTACGTATTACACTAGAAACATGAACCCAAAAATGCTGGAGCTCAGAGGAAGGATTTTATCCGGAGAGGATGACAGATGTGACCCTGCAGCCAATCCCTAAAATAGGACTGAGTATTTGACAGTAAGAAAAGTGGTGAATGGATCTTTTCAGAAGAGGCCATAGTCTGTTCCAAACTTCTCAAAATTGCATTCCAGTCGTCTTTGTCAACCCCATCAGTTCATCTGTAATCAATCCCCAATCACCCACTTCACCTGGAGCTCTTTGATACCATTTTGCCTTATACCAATCTGTTCTTCTCTACTAACATCTCCTCCATTCTCCTCTCAGTCTCTCCCTTCCCGTTTGCCCAGCTAAGCTAATTCTTTTTTTTTTTTCTGAGACAGAGTCTTGCTCTAACACCCAGGCTGGAGTGCAGTGGCACAATCTCAGTGCACAATAACCTCTGCCTCCTGGGTTCAAGTGATTCTCCTGCCTCAGCCTCCCATGCAGCTGGGACTCCAGGTACACACCACCACACCCAGCTAATTTTTGTATTTTTAGTAGACACGGGGTTTTTACCGTATTGGCCAGGCTGATCTCGAACTCCTGACCTCGCGATCCACCCACCTCGGCCTCCCAAAGTGCTGGGATTACAGGCGTGAGCCACCGTGCCTGGCCTTGCCCAGCGAATTCCTTCTTTTAGCCTTAGCTAGGCCACTTCCTTCTTTGTAAAGTCTTTTCCAATCTGCATCTTCTCTCTGAGCATTCTTACTTCCTCATGCTTCTTTTCTCAAACAATGTATGCTACTGTTTAAGATCCAGAATCAAAACTGAACCAAAAAATGTGATTTCTAAAGTCAGCAAAATATTGATAATAAAAAAGTAAACTCCCCACATGGTGGATGAGTTTCAATAAATTACCCATGAAGGAACCTGAAAGGTTCTGTAATATGCATGTTCGTTATGCTAATGATAACACATCAGAATTAGTACAGAAAAGTTATTTACCACCTAACTTTTCACTTTCAGATGAAGCAACTCCACATAAGTGGTAAATTTCCTTGATGTATATGTATCAAAATATAACAACTTTTTTTCTTCTTTTGGAAATCCTGGGAGACTGCTAATGTCTCTTCCCCTTGGTTACATTTACAAATGTCAAAAAAAAGTAAATTTATTTTGTAAAACTTAGAATATTTTCAGTGTCAAGCACAACCATTTAAAACATGCTGCTGTTTCTCTTTGGATGTCTGACTACAACATTGAGGTTGAAAATGTCCCACAAATTTAAAATAAATGACAAGCAGAGTCAATACATTATTTTTCTTCTGTTATTAAGACTTGAAAAGAAATGTATTGCTGAATTGAAAAAAAAAATCAAGGTAACTGATCATCAGTTAGGAAAAAATGTTCATCCTAGTTAATAATACAGGTAATATATCTAGTATAGTTATTATTGCATTGTATTCCAACTTAGTAAGGAACATTTTATCCAAGCAAAGGAATGGCAGAGCCTATGTGAATAGGGACTATGAGTAGACGAGGCAAACAAGGAAACTGTGTAAGAGAAAAAGAAAACATGAATATATTTGAATGGCTTATATATTCCAGGCATTGTCAGCCACTTTCAATCACCTTATTTAATTTAATCTAGGTTGAGTTTAACTTACTGAAACACAAAATCAATCTATGCAGACTGGGGTCATTGCTATCATTTATGGGTTTGTATCTGATATCTAAACTCTGCAAATCTAATAATAATGCCCTATTCCCTCATGCCCTGTTTAAAGGAATGGGGTGAAACTCAGATTCCCAGCTGCCAGGAAATAGCCAACAACGTTATCTAGATTTAGACAATGATTGCTGCATGCGAGACATATTTGAGGCCTGTCATATAACAAAGCAGTTGTGTTTAATTTGTTGGAGGTTTCAGGGTCCCCTTTAGGTGCCTCAGTGAATATGCCACTGGTAGAGACACCTTTCAATCCAGATGGATGGGAAATTAACATGTTGTTAATGAATGACATCCACGGTTTAGCAAGAAAACAACAGCAACAATTCCAAAACAGTGATTTGAAAGAGTTGTTTATTGATTGCTGGTTGTTAAAGTGGATTTCAATGTACAAAATACTAACAACAAAAATCAGTGTCTCCTTTCACTTCACAGTGTGCCTTTAAAAACATCATTCAGTTTTTCGAAGACTGGTCGTTGAATTCAGGACACGTCCCTAACGGTTGCTGCCTTAGTTAAGAGTACACAATAGAAGTTGGCAGAATAAAGAGGATAGATTCTAACTAACTGTGATGTTTGTGCATTCCGAAATCTATTCATTAAGCTTCTCCTGACAGTGAAGGAATAAATGAAGACTACTGAAGCTAACATTGTCTTTTACCCCCAAGCTCCAAGCCATATGAAAGTGTCAACTCTCAACAAAAAACAAGTTTGTCAATTTTAGCTTCAATATTTTAGGGTGGGAAAGCTAAAATATCCATAAGACAAAAGAGTATTCTTTATTATTAGGCCAGTAAGAAACTAAAGAATTCAATAGCCCTGGCTTACTAGGAACCCCAATCATATTATGAAACAGCTCATCACACACCTGGTTGTGTTCTCATAGGTCAAAGTGAGACGCTCATCACTTGTCATGGGATTGATGCTATGGATGCTTTTTCTACAAAGCCCTTCTCCTTAATGAAAGGCATTATAAAAATACAACTTGTAAAGAAGTTCTATAATGTCACTTATAATTATGTTTATACATTATCAGAAAGTTATTTTACCTTCACAATTTATCTGAAATATTGTTTAGTCCTAAATAACAGAATTAAGAATGTTTCTGTATTCAAGGAATGCAATAGATCATCAGTTGTATTTTTTTATGGTCACAAGTTTCCTAAATATGAAAACACATAGCTTTGGGAATTTTTGTTGTTTGTTTGTGTATTTCTTGCTAGCTCTGGTAGCTTTCTTTAAAGAATTTAAAAGGACAGTCTAATCACCCTGAGAGGAAATGTGTTTTATTTTTATCTACTCTACAATTTAAAAATTCCTTCAATTTTTCTCCTGCAAGGGAAGTTTAATGAGCCATATTTGCTTGTTTCCATGGTATTTCAAAGGAGGATTACTAGCTGAAGCCAAGAAGATGTATACAAAAAAAAAAAAAAAAAAAAAAAAGTAGGGAAATAACAGCCCTTGCAATAAGACAGAAACTTTACTTTTCAAATAAATTCCATAGGTTAGTAGTCATTTATAATCTTTGAATCAGTGCTAATCATTTTTCATGTTATTTAAAGATTGATTTCCCCTGAAAAAAAAAAAAAAAAAAAGAATGGTAACAAGAGGACTATCTTATAAGATGATTTACCACTGCAAGTGCACATATGACCCATCAGGATAATGGACCAAAATTCAACTCTCTGTGCAACTATGGAATACCTAGAAAAACAAGGATGAAGTCCAGCTTGCATTGTCTTAGATCTGGTTGATAGTAGGCTGAGTCTGTGTGTGTTACAGAAAGCATCATTATGTTCTGTTATCTCTGAACACTGACACTTGTAAATCCACTCACAGTTGAGGGAGATTTTCCCAAAAGCAATTGGCCAACATATATTGTGTTACTCGCTTTCATCTCCAAAGTACATGTTGATGACTTGCCTTTCAATTTTGTTCAAGTATTTTGATGATATCTGATGTTTAAAATACAAAGCAACTAAATCAAAGATTTCTATGGTGTCTCATGCAGTGACATAACAATGCCACATTTATAACTTGTGATGATGATTAAGTTCTATTCTGTAAATATTCTCAATCTCTCTTTTACATGCTTAAGACTAGGTAGGTGATGCTGGGCGCGGTGGCTCACACCTGTAATCCCAGCACTTTGGGAGGCAGAGGCGGGTGGATCATGAGGTCAGGAGATTGAGATCATCCTGGCTAACACAGTGAAACCCCATCTCTACTAAAAATACAAAAAATTAGCTGGGCGTGGTGGCAGGCGCCTGTAGTCCCAGTTACTCCAGAGGCTGAGGCAGGAGAATGGCGTGAACCTGGGAGGTGGAGCTTGCAGTGAGCCAAGATCACGCCACTGCACTCCAGCCTGGGTGACAGAGCAAGACTCCATCTCAAAAAAAAAAAAAAAAAAAAATACTAGGTAGGTGAGTTGGCATGTAAATGGGAGAGCAAGTCCTGAAGTCACATGTGTTGGACATCATAGGGCCTATTCTAGCATTTCTGAAAAAGAAATGTCAAGCATAGGAAATGTTACATTTGTAGACAAAAGGAGTCAAACTCTTTACAGTATTGAAAAGACTTTTTCTGACCCAATTATGAGTAACCAATAGCCCATGATACAGATGCAGGATGTTGTGAACATGTGCCCCAGATAGTCGGGCACATGTTCACAGCTGCGAATGTATAAATGTATAAAGCTTTGGTTTATAAGATGTACTTGGGTTCAGTCTGGAAAGGTGAGACGATTGGTAGCAGAGTCTTCCAGGTTATAGGCAGACTCAAAGATTTTCTACTTGGCAATTGGTTGCAAGAGTTATTATCTAATGACCCGGAATCAATAGAAGGGAGTGTCTGGGTTAAGATAAGGGGTTGTGGAGACCCATGTGCTTAAGCAGATGAAACCTCCAGGTAACAGGCTTCAGAGAGAATAGATTCTAAATGTTTCTTATCAGACTAAAATAATCTGTTCTGTTAGTCTTAAGGTCTCTGTTTGGATGTTAATACTGGTCAGCTAGGTCTGAATTCCAAAGGGAGGAGGGTATTGTGAGGCATGTCTGACCCCCACTTCCCATCAGGGCCAGGACTAGCTTTTCAGGTTAATTTTAGAATGTCCTTGACTGAGGGGAGGGTCCATTGATCAGTTGAGAGGCTTAGAATTTTATTTTTGGTTTAGATTTTCTTTTTTTTTTTTTTTGAGACGGAGTCTCGCTCTGTCGCCCAGGCTGGAGTGCAGTGGCCTGATCTCAGCTCACTGCAAGCTCCGCCTCCTGGGTTCACGCCATTCTCCTGCCTCAGCCTCCCGAGTAGCTGGGACTACAGGCGCCGCCACCTCGCCCGGCTAGTTTTTTGTATTTTTTAGTAGAGACGGGGTTTCACCGTGTTAGCCAGGATGGTCTCAATCTCCTGACCTCGTGATCCACCCGTCTCGGCCTCCCAAAGTGCTGGGATTACAGGCTTTAGCCACCACGCCCAGCCGGTTTAGATTTTCTTAAAGGTAAATCAGTACCATTGACTATGTAATATCAACAAAACAAGAAAGAGTAGAGATCGTTAGAAAATGTACATTTTATGAGGTGATGTTGTGGGAGGGCAAGGCTCTTGGCACTCTGAAAGTTTGCTGAAAAAGCAACTGAAAATAAGGTGTTAAAAAGAGAAAAGGCATATGAATCGCTTTAACCATCCACCTGGAGAGAATTAGATAGTGATTGCCCAATATCCCAGTGGAGCCCAGAAGCTTGTAAGTCACTGTGAGGTTGCAGAAAGAATGGGGGCTTGGATCCTGGACAAACAGGCTGTGGGAGGGGAAGAAGAGGAATTGGATGATTGGATCAGGCAGCAGAAATTAAATTGTAAATAGTTACCTTTGGAATGTAAATGATCCGTGTAGGCAGTCATTATCTTGTAAATGGATCTGTTCAGGTGTGGTTGCATTCTAGGTCTTCTTTCCTGTCATGGATGATAAGATAACAGGGAGAGGAACAAGAACAATCATTCTAGGTGGGAAGTCCTATCTTTATGTAGACAGTGATAGGGTCTCTTCCAGCACTTGCTGATTTTGTCTGTTACCAGAAAGGGGTCTGGATCCAGACCACAAGCAAGGGTTCTTGGATCTCACGCAAGAAAAAATTCAGGGCAAGTCCATCAAATGCAAGCAAGTTTATTAGGAAAGTAAAGGAATAAAAGAAAGGCTACTGCCTAGGCAGAGCAGCCCCAAGGGCTGCTGGTTGCCCATTTTTATGGTTATATCTTGATTATATGCCAAAGAAGGGGTGGATTATTCATGCCTCCCATTTTTAGACCACATAGGGAACTTCCTGATGTTGCCATGGCATTTGTAAACTGTCATGGCACTGATGGAAGTATAGCAGTGAAAACAACCAGCGATCACTCGGGCCGACACCTTGGTTTTGATGGGTTTTGGCCAGCTTCTTTACTGCAACCTACTTTATCAGGAAGGTCTTTATGACCTGTATCTTGTGCTGACTTCATATCTCATCCTGTGACTTGAAATGCCCTAAGCATCTGGGAATGCAGCCCAGTAGTTCTCAGCCTCATTTTACCCATCTCCTACTCAAGATGGAGTTGCTCTGGTTCACATGTTCTTGACATATCAAAATATTCATTATACCAGGGAGCCATATTTTAAGGTGAAATTGACTGCACTCCTTCAACGTGCTCTAGGGGGAAGAAACCTTGAATTGAAATTAAAAGAAGTTGGTTTCTAATTATAAAACTGTTATTGAGTAGAAATACAAAGTCTTGAGTCTCAGTTTATTCCTTTGGGAAATGGTGTTGGGTTAGGTGATATTAGAATTACCTTTAAGTTCAGGCTAACACAGATGATGGGGGTGAGGGGGAGGAAGTAGCCAGTAAGTATTCTGTCTCTGGTCTTTGAGTACCTGTTTCTCAAACGTTAGTGTTGAATATAAAAATGCTCTAGGAATAAATGCTCAGTGCTGCAAAGTGAAACCAGCATTCAGCCAAAAGTTCTCTCAGCAAGGCAATTTACTTCTGCAGAAGGGTGCCACTCGCGTCAATCAGGATGGCAAGAGCACAGGGAACAAAGGAAAGCAGTGAGCTTTAACCTCTGACGGTAGTTCCTGCCTCTGTGTCACTCCCTCACGGACTGGGATTGGACCGCACAATCTGAGCTGACCCGATTGGCTACTAGCAAATATTTTTCTAAATATGGAAGGGAAGGGGGTTGTGAGGTACAGTGGTGAAGCATGTGAGACGTGCAGTTTCAGGGGAACTGTGGGTGCAGGTAACCAAGGGAACAGATGTGAGTTATTCATTAGAGCTGATGGGAAAGGGGTAGGCTGTTTTACAGTAACTAGGGGGAAGGAGGAACAGGAAAGTTGAGTTTGAGAACAAAAGACAAGTTAGCAGGCAAAATCTTTGAAGAGAAACTGAGAGAAATTCATTGTATCTTACATTAGGTAAGAAAAAGCCATGAAAAGAGAAATTAATAAAAGAGTGAACTATTATACCTTGATCTTTTCCTTGTGGGGATTCAGGCCACAACATCCAAAAGAGAGGAGCTGAAGCCTGACTGGCTAGCCACACAGACCTTCGTGAAGATCCCTGCAGAGGCTACAACACAAACAAAGGCATAAAGAAGCCAAATTCACTCAAGAGTATGCTGGCCTGTGAGGACATTAAAGAAACCCAGAACCAGATTCAAGTGGTGAAAACAGATTTCATTCAGGAACAATTACAGTTGGGGAAAATACTTCATTAGCATATGTGAAAGGAAAATAAATCTTGGGTACCCCAAACTCATAAAGTCAAAAGGATAAGTTAAGCTGGGAACTGGGTGACGCAAATGCAAACTTGCCTCCCTGTTTTGTTTCCTAAATAAGATGGCTACAAGATGAAAAGCTACACACCTCTCAGAAATATTTTGCCTACAAGGACATGGCTAGTGAGCTCCAAGATCTTTATCCTAAAGTGTTCTGTTAAAATTTCACCATGGCAATGTAAATTGATAGCTTATCTTTATAGATGCAGTCCAGCCCCTGCCCACCTGACACAAATGCATACCTGATTGTTCCGCTGCCCCATTTTGTCTATCTTGTCTTATATCAAAATGCAGATTCTCTGCATTTTTCCTCTGTTTGCCTATGTCGTCTCATGTGTAAAAAAAAAAAAAAAAAAAAAAAAAAAAAAAATGCAGATTCACTGGGCCAGAGAAAGGCATGAATGACTATTTTTCCCTACCCCCTCTTACAGGAAAATTGTATACTTCTCAATATCCCACCCACCCTTTTCCCTTTAAATTGGGAGCCCTCGACATTATATTCGGAGAAAGGCCTATACCTGTCTCCTGGGAGTGCGTCCTTAACTTCAGCAAATAAATCTCCTAAAATGATTGAGACTTGTCTCGTCATTTTTCTTGATTGACATATAAAACTGGGATCGATTCCAAATACACCAAGAACAAGTCGGGGCTGGGTGCAGTGGCTCGTGCCTGTAATCCC
Source organism: Rhinopithecus roxellana (assembly GCF_007565055.1). Classification (NCBI taxonomy): domain Eukaryota; kingdom Metazoa; phylum Chordata; class Mammalia; order Primates; family Cercopithecidae; genus Rhinopithecus; species Rhinopithecus roxellana. Next base: position 86,145,825 of record NC_044559.1, read on the forward strand.
AACACTTTGGGAGCCAAGGCAGAAGGATTGCTTGAGTTCAAGAGTTCAAGACCAGCCTGGGTAAGATAGCAACTCCCTGTCTCTACAACCTGTTTTTTTTTTTTTTTTTTAAGTTGGGAACCTGCCTGTGGACTCAGCTGCTCAGGAGGCTGAGGTGCAAGGATGACTTGCACCCCAGAGGCTAAGACTTGAGGGTATTGTGAAGCATAAAAATGCCACTGCATTTCAGCCTGGGCAACAGAGACAGACTCCATCTCAAAAATCAAAAACAAAGAAAAGAAGTGGGAATTTACAGCCAAGGAGCAGGTTGAGGAATGGTTGGTAGACAGAAAATTACTATTACCCCAGAGTAGGAAGAACCTGGTTAAATTAACCTAACAGGATTCTTGTTGAAGGCAGGCCAGGGTGATCACATGTCACCTGGGGCATCATGAGGGATAAGGAATTGGATTAGATATTAAAGGTGATCAGATGTCAAGGGTGGGGTGTTCTCTCAAGCTGAGTTAACAGGATTCTTGCTTCAAGTGGGCTAGGGAAGCACAGCAAGCACAAAGCCCAAGTGAAGGCCTAGTGGAGAACAGGGCTCAGAAAAGTCAGACTAAAGTCTAGTCAGGGAGAGATGATTTGTTGCTGACGAGTAGTGCAAACAAAAGAGGACACAGGGGCACAAGAATCACTGATGTCAGCCACTCCAATGAGGGATATTCCAACTTCAAAATAGAGACTTTGTTATAAGAACGTTAAAAAGAAAAGCCTTATGCAAACATGCATCTATTAACAATTATACACAACAAATATATAGCTGCATATTTCAGATATTTATTTTTTTCCAGCAGAGCATGTTTCTGGGCTTTAAAGCTCTGTGGATTATACACATTTAAACAAATGCCCTCATTAAAAACTCAAATTCCAGAAGCTCTTTGCAAAGAAGACCAGTGCCTATTTGAATATTTCATAGACTATAATAAAGTGGCTCAGATTTCCTTGGCTGGTTGAAATGTTCTGAAGAAAAAAGAAAGGAAAAAACATATTCAATGAAAGTGTTAAATATCCTCCAATATCTGGAGCTAGCAACTTCTCTGCATGGGTTGAGCTGAATTTCAAAACCATTGTCATTCCTAAGACAACCTGTAGTTTTAAATGACTAGGTTGTCAGCCTTTAAGTTTTCTGCATTTGCCTTTTCTGCTTTAGTGAATAGTAACAATTACATTGCAAACAGCATGTTATTTCCAACTGTTTTTTGACAGAAATCTTTGTGTTACAAATATTGCAAACTTGAGTTCATTTGCATGATTCATTTTTTATGTAAATTTTAAGGGTGGAGTTTTTCTTTAAGACTTCAGTAAATTTGGTCTTTAAAGCAGTATTGATTTGTCTTTCTCACACACGCAAACACATACTTGCTAAGCACAAGTGTTAAGGGTTTGTATAGATTTGGAAACAATTTTTAACATACAATTGTTAGTTTCATATAGCAAGACTTTTTAATAGTTGGAATTCACTGATTAGGGGAAGTGATGCCTTTAGAAAAAGGAACCAGGGAAATTATATATTCTTTTTTGTTTGTTTTGTTTTTTCAAAGAACTTGTTCCAACACCCTCAAACTGAAAAAGAATAGATTGAATTTTTTTTTATGTAATCAACTGAAAATGTCATTTCTGCTTTAGAAAGAAGACAGAATTACTATGTTATAAGGTGCAATGGGCTTGGGGATAGCACAGGATGACCCAGGCCCTTGAAGATGTTTACCTTTCAAGCTGATTTAAACATTTAACAACTACCAAGTCTTTGAAGATCTAAGGAAAAACCAGTAGGATTAAAGCCTGTGTTCCAATGTTTTAAAATAACTTTAAATATCTAAAGTAGCACAAAGGCATTGCTTAGTAATTCTATCTAGCTTTTGTAGAATATATGTAATAACATATTTATAGCAATTTATCCATATATATGTATGTGTGTATATACATATATGTGTATATATGTGTGTGTGTATGTGTATATATGTTTAATCAACGCTAGACATGCAGAAGGCATTGATCTTTGCAAAGAGGGATAAGTGAATGATGGCTACAAAGGTTTCAGCCCTTGATAAAGAAACTTTAACATTTCCCTTAGATTGACTAAACTTGAGACAGGTGTGTTCATGACTACACTCCCATGACCTACTTTTTTGTAGAGCATTGACTTTAGAAAACTCATAATTGTAACTTCTTTCTCTGCCTCTTTGAGATGTAAATCTTCTCTAAGACTCTTCAAGTTTTATAACCTAGGAATGTCATTCTCAAGGGCCTGGGAGCCATTTTTTGAAATGTAATCACTGAAGGAGATAGTGCCTCTGTCTCTTTGTGGGAGGGTGGGAGCCTAACTTTAATACCTGACCATTAGCAAAGAGATGTCCTAAGTACACTGACCAACCTCTCCCCTAACATCCTCTTGGACCTTTGCACTAGCTCACCCCAGTGCTTAAAAATCCTTCAGCCCAGGCTTTGGTTTGCTTGGGAGAGATTAGTTCAATCTCTATCCCTTATTGCCATAGTTTTGAATACAGTCTTCCTTGCCTGTTTAAATCTGTCTGGCACAGGTTTTTGTTTGTTTATTTTTCATCCTTAAGGAATATAAAATCTAGAGAAGTAAAAGTCACAGTTAACTTAACACAAGAACCTTCAGTTAGTTAATACAGGAAAAGCCACCCAGGCAGTCACAAAAGAGAGATTTCACTTTGTAATCACAGATACAAAGACTTCACAATAAACATCTGAACTATACAAATGACTTGAAATGTAATGCATTCAAATTCATTTATTTTTATTTTGTTAAATATACCTATTTTTTCCTAATATGATTTAACATGACTATGATGCATTTACAGTTATAGTAGTGAGGATGCATAAAATTGTGAAGAGTTAATAAATACCTGAACAATAACATTTAAATCCACAGCATTTGTCCTCAATGTTTTTCTTTGTGAATTCTTTTTACCTAAATTCTAAAATTAAATTTTGCTGAGTGTTTTCAAAATGTCAACGCCCTGATTATCCACATTTGCCCTTTTCATTTTATCTCTATAGAATTGGCTGCCAAATCTTATTGTTTCTTAGGTAATCCTTTCTTCTACTTAACTATTAATATTACCATCATTGAGTACCAAAAACCACCTTCAACTATAGTGTTTACTGTCAATATTAATGTGTTATACTATTCAACTGCGTGCATTAATGTACCTTTATTATTTTAAGACATTCTTAAATAGATGAAGGTGTAAATAACTTTGTTTCCAGGATCTCTGCAAAATTCATTTATCTAAACAACAAACAACTTTAAGAATCTCTCAGGCCGATAGATTTCTTAACGAAGATCATCAAAAAACTTTGTACTTTACAGGACTGTTTTAAAACCCTCACTGGCTTCATCCATTAATTCCAGGCTATTATGTTCATAATCTATACTCAAGCTCTATCAGCCCCCAACACCACTTACGACCTGCTTTACCAGCACCCTGCCCAAGACAACCTCTTAAATACCTTTTTCTCTCCTTCCTCTGAGATGCTACTGAGAAGCTTATCAAGGTAGTGGCCTCTCTTAAAGCAGTCAGCAATAAACTTACCTTTGCTTTATCAATGGATTGTTTTGATGGTCTTTCGAAGGAGTCAGCAGTTGATACCCCTAAAGACCAGGCCTTTGTGAGTGCCTTCCTATCCTGGATTGCTGTCGTAGCCACTTAGCTAACCCCTCATCTGCAGCCTTTCATCTCTTTAGTGTGTTCTGCACATCCTAGCTAGACATCTTGAACAAGAAATTGGGAGGACATTAACCACCAGATAAAATCCAATTTCTACTGTCTGACCTGAAATATATCCCAAGTTTCCTTTTTAGATTTACTGTCTATCATTCCCAATAGTCAAACTCAATTTTAACCAGAAGGGCCAACTCAATTTTCTCTCTGTGTGTCTTCCTCCTCTTCATTTTCTGATGTTTCTACACAATTTTCTCTCAATCCCTATTTGTATAAATACTACTCAAATTTTAAACATTATTCAATTCACATTTCAACTAGTAAATCATCCCTTATTTCATCTGTTTGCTTTTTCTATGGTGTGAACTCCCCACTGGTTTGAAAGTCTAGTGTACGAGTCATTGTTGCCTCATTGTCGGCCCTTAACTTGCTTTAACTGCCTTGGACACTTTACTTCTGTTTCTCCTGACCGATTGCCTGCGGGCATGAATTAGGCTATATATGCTTTTTAATTTCCTATGACAAACTAGCAATTGATTTTCTGACCTTTGCCTGCTCACACCTTCAGTATCTTCCAGTTCTCTCTGGTGGAGCTCTTGGTGGCAGTCACACATAGAGGCCATAGCTCGAGACTGACCTCCAGAGCTACTCATGGGCTCTTACCTACTTGTCATGCAAGTCAATGTTAGCAAATCCGTGAAGGATACAGAAGGATGTAACTTCAAAGCTTACTATTTATGTGTCTTTGCAGACATTCTAATGATCTTTTTTAGCTATTACATACAATAAACTAAATGAATTTAAAGTGAATAATGTGATAACTTTGGGTGTATTCATATGTCTTGAAACCATCATAATCCATTACCATAATAAACACAATGAATGTTTCCACCACGCTGAAAGTTTCCTCATCCCCTTTGCAACCTATCTCTACTTCTTCTCTTTACCCTCATGCAGCCATTGATTTCTTTTCTTTATAGATTGGTTTGCATTTTCTAGAATTTAATATAAATGAAATCAAAGAGCATGTGCTTTTGAGAAGGAAGGGCTAACTTCTTTCAGTCAGCATAATTATTTTGAATTATATCCATATCATTGCATGTATCTATAGTTCATTTCTTTATACTGGTAAGTAGATATTTATAAATATACAAGTTAGTTTTACCATTCACTTGCTAATGGACACTTGTATTATTTCCTGTGTTGAGCTATTTTAAATAAAGCTGCTATGAACATTCTTGGGAAAGGCTTTTTTTTCTTTTTTATTATACTTTAAGTTCTAGGGTACATGTGCATAACGTGCAGGTTTGTTACATATGTATACTTATGCCATGTTGGTGTGCTGCACCCATCAACTCGTCAGCACCCATCAATTCATCATTTATATCATGTATAACTCCCCAATGCAATCCCTCCCTCCTCCCCCCTCCCCCCTCCCCATGATAGGCCCCAGTGCGTGATGTTCCCCTTCCCGAGTCCAAGTGATCTCATTGTTCAGTTCCCACCTATGAGTGAGAACATGCGGTGTTTGGTTTTCTGTTCTTGTGATAGTTTGCTAAGAATGATGGTTTCCAGCTGCATCCATGTCCCTACAAAGGATGCAAACTCATCCTTTTTTATGGCTGCATAGTATTCCATGGTGTATATGTGCCACATTTTCTTAATCCAGTCTGTCACAGATGGACATTTGGGTTGATTCCAAGTCTTTGCTATTGTGAAGAGTGCCGCAATAAACATACGTGTACATGTGTCTTTGTAGTAGACTAATTTATAATCCTTTGGGTATATACCCAGTAGTGGGATGGCTGGGTCATATGGTACATCTAGTTCTAGATCCTTGAGGAATTGCCATACTGTTTTCCATAATGGTTGAACTAGTTTACAATCCCACCAACAGTGTAAAAGTGTTCCTATTTCTCCACATCCTCTCCAACACCTGTTGTTTCCTGACTTCTTAATGATTGCCATTCTAACTGGTGTGAGATGGTATCTCATTGTGGTTTTGATTTGCATTTCTCTGATGGCGAGTGATGATGAGCATTTTTTCATGTGTCTGTTGGCTGTATGAATGTCTTCTTTTGAGAAATGTCTGTTCATATCCTTTGCCCACTTTTTGATGGGGTTGTTTGTTTTTTTCTCATATATTTGTTTGAGTTCTTTGTAGATTCTGGATATTAGCCCTTTGTCAGATGAGTAGGTTGCAAAAATTTTCTCCCATTCTGTAGGTTGCCTGTTCACTCTGATGGTAGTTTCTTTTGCTGTGCAAAAGCTCTTTAGTTTAATTAGATCCCATTTGTCAATTTTTGCTTTTGCTGCCGTTGCTTTTGGTGTTTTAGACATGAAGTCCTTGCCCATGCCTATGTCCTGAATGGTACTACCTAGATTTTCTTCTAGGGTTTTTATGGTATTAGGTCTAACATTTAAGTCTCTAATCCATCTTGAATTAATCTTCGTATAAGGGGTAAGGAAAGGATCCAGTTTCAGCTTTCTACTTATGGCTAGCCAATTTTCCCAGCACCATTTATTAAATAGGGAATCCTTTCCCCATTTCTTGTTTCTCTCAGGTTTGTCAAAGATCAGATGGCTGTAGATGTGTGGTATTATTTCTGAGGACTCTGTTCTGTTCCATTGGTCTATATCTCTGTTTTGGTACCAGTACCATGCTGTTTTGGTTACTGTAGCCTTGTAGTATAGTTTGAAGTCAGGTAGCGTGACGCCTCCAGCTTTGTCCTTTTGACTTAGGATTGTCTTGGCAATGCGGGCTCTTTTTTGGTTCCATATGAACTTTAAAGCAGGTTTTTCCAATTTTGTGAAGAAAGTCATTGGTAGCTTGATGGGGATGGCATTGAATCTATAAATAACCTTGGGGAGTATGGCCATTTTCACGATATTGATTCTTCCTATCCATGAGCATGGTATGTTCTTCCATTTGTTTGTGTCCTCTTTGATTTCACTGAGCAGTGGTTTGTAGTTCTCCTTGAAGAGGTCCTTGACATCCCTTGTAAGCTGGATTCCTAGGTATTTGATTCTCTTTGAAGCAATTGTGAATGGAAGTTCATTCCTGATTTGGCTCTCTGCTTGTCTGTTGCTGGTGTATAAGAATGCTTGTGATTTTTGCACATTAATTTTGTATCCTGAGACTTTGCTGAAGTTGCTTATCAGCTTAAGGAGATTTTGGGCTGAGACGATGGGGTTTTCTAAATATACAATCATGTCATCTGCAAACAGGGACAATTTGACTTCTTCTTTTCCTAACTGGATACCCTTGATTTCTTTCTCTTGCCTGATTGCCCTAGCCAGAACTTCCAACACTATGTTGAATAGGAGTGGTGAGAGAGGGCATCCCTGTCTTGTGCCAGTTTTCAAAGGGAATTTTTCCAGTTTTTGCCCATTCAGTATGATATTAGCTGTGGGTTTGTCATAAATAGCTCTTATGATTTTGAGGTACGTTCCATCAATACCGAATTTATTGAGCGTTTTTAGCATGAAGGGCTGTTGAATTTTGTCAAATGCCTTTTCTGCATCTATTGAGACAATCATGTGGTTCTTGTCTTTGGTTCTGTTTATATGCTGGATTACGTTTATTGATTTGCGAATGTTGAACCAGCCTTGCATCCCAGGGATGAAGCCCACTTGATCATGGTGGATAAGCTTTTTGATGTGCTGCTGAATCCGGTTTGCCAGTATTTTATTGAGAATTTTTGCATCAATGTTCATCAGGGATATTGGTCTAAAATTCTCTTTTTATGTTGTGTCTCTGCCAGGCTTTGGTATCAGGATGATGTTGGCCTCATAAAATGAGTTAGGGAGGATTCCCTCTTTTTCTATTGATTGGAATAGTTTCAGAAGGAATGGTACCAGCTCCTCCTTGTACCTCTGGTAGAATTCAGCTGTGAATCCATCTGGTCCTGGACTTTTTTTGGTGGGTAGGCTATTAATTGTTGCCTCAATTTCAGAGCCTGCTATTGGTCTATTCAGGGATTCAACTTCTTCCTGGTTTAGCCTTGGGAGAGTGTAAGTGTCCAGGAAATTATCCATGTCTTCTAGATTTTCTAGTTGATTTGCATAGAGGCGTTTATAGTATTCTCTGATGGTAGTTTGTATTTCTGTGGGGTCAGTGGTGATATCCCCTTTATCATTTTTTATTGCATCTATTTGATTCCTCTCTCTTTTCTTCTTTATTAGCCTTGCTAGCGGTCTGTCAATTTTGTTGATCTTTTCACAAAACCAACTCCTGGATTCATTGATTTTTTGGAGGGTTTTTTGTGTCTCTATCTCCTTCAGTTCAGCTCTGATCTTAGTTATTTCTTGCCTTCTGCTAGCTTTTGAATGTGATTGCTCTTGCCTCTCTAGTTCTTTTAATTGTGATGTTAGAGTGTCAATTTTAGATCTTTCCTGCTTTCTCTTGTGGGCATTTAGTGCTATAAATTTCCCTCTACACACTGCTTTAAATGTGTCCCAGAGATTCTGGTATGTTGTATCTTTGTTCTCATTGGTTTCAAAGAACATCTTTATTTCCGCTTTCATTTCGTTATGTACCCAGTAGTCATTCAGGAGCAGGTTGTTCAGTTTCCATGTAGTTGAGCGGTTTTGATTGAGTTTCTTAGTCCTGAGCTCTAGGTTGATTGCACTGTGGTCTGAGAGACAGTTTGTTATAATTTCTGTTCTTTTACATTTGCTGAGGAGTGCTTTACTTCCAATTATGTGGTCAATTTTGGAATAAGTGCAATGTGGTGCTGAGAAGAATGTATATTCTGTTGATTTGGGGTGGAGAGTTCTATAGATGTCTATTAGGTCCGCTGGGTGCAGAGAAGAGTTCAATTCCTGGATATCCTTGTTAACTTTCTGTCTCGTTGATCTGTCTAATGTTGACAGCGGAGTGTTGAAGTCTCCCATTATTATTGTATGGGAGTCTAAGTCTCTTTGTAAGTCTCTAAGGCCTTGCTTTATGAATCTGGGTGCTCCTGTATTGGGTGCATATATATTTAGGAGAGTTAGCTCTTCCTGTTGAATTGATCCCTTTACCATTATGTAATGGCCTTCTTTGTCTCTTTTGATCTTTGATGGTTTAAAGTCTGTTTTATCAGAGACTAGGATTGCAACCCCTGCTTTTTTTTTGTTCTCCATTTGCTTGGTAGATCTTCCTCCATCCCTTTATTTTGAGCCTATGTATGTCTCTGCATGTGAGATGGGTCTCCTGAATACAGCAGACTGATGGGTCTTGACTCTTTATCCAGTTTGCCAGTCTGTGTCTTTTAATTGGAGCATTTAGTCCATTAACATTTAAGGTTAATATTGTTATGTGTGAACTTGATCCTGCCATTATGATATTAACTGGTTATTTTGCTCGTTAGTTGATGCAGTTTCTTCCTAGCCTCGATGGTCTTTACATTTTGGCATGTTTTTGCGATGGCTGGTACCGGTTGTTCCTTTCCATGTTTAGGGCTTCCTTCAGGGTCTCTTGTAAGGCAGGCCTGGTGGTGACAAAATCTCTAAGCATTTGCTTATCTGTAAAGGATTTTATTTCTCCTTCACTTATGAAACTTAGTTTGGCTGGATATGACATTCTGGGTTGAAAATTCTTTTCTTTAAGAACGTTGAATATTGGCCCCCACTCTCTTCTGGCTTGTAGAGTTTCTGCCGAGAGATCTGCTGTTAGTCTGATGGGCTTCCCTTTGTGGGTAACCCAACCTTTCTCTCTGGCTGCCCTTAAGATTTTTTCCTTCATTTCAACTTTGGTGAATCTGGCAATTATGTGTCTTGGAGTTGCTCTTCTGGAGGAGTATCTTTGTGGCGTTCTCTGTATTTCCTGAATTTGAATGTTGGCCTGCCCTACTAGGTTGGGGAAGTTCTCCTGGATGATATCCTGAAGAGTGTTTTCCAACTTGGTTCCATTTTCCCCCTCACTTTCAGGCACCCCAATCAGACGTAGATTTGGTCTTTTTACGTAATCCCATACTTCTTGCAGGCTTTGCTCATTTCTTTTTCTTCTTTTTTCTTTTGGTTTCTCTTCTCGCTTCATTTCATTCATTTGATCTTCAATCACTGATACTCTTTCTTCCAGTTGATCGAGTCGGTTACTGAAGCTTGTGCATTTGTCACGTACTTCTCGTGTCATGGTTTTCATCTCTGTCATTTCGTTTATGATCTTCTCTGCATTAATTAGTCTAGCTGTCAATTCTTCCACTCTTTTTTCAAGATTTTTAGTTTCTTTGTGCTGGGTACGTAATTCCTCCTTTAGCTCTGATAAGTTTGATGGACTGAAGCCTTCTTCTCTCCTCTCGTCCAAGTCATTCTCTGACCAGCTTTGATCCATTGCTGGCGATGGGCTGCACTCCTTTGCAGGGGGAGATGCGCTCTTATTTTTTGAATTTCCAGCTTTTCTGCCCTGCTTCTTCCCCATCTTTGTGGTTTTATCTGTCTCTGGTCTTTGATGGTGGTGACGTACTGATGGGGTTTTGGTATAGGTGTCCTTCCTGTTTGATAGTTTTCCTTCTGACAGTCAGAAGGACTGTCTGTTGGTCTGTTGGAGATTGCTTGAGGTCCACTCCAGACCCTGTTTGCCTGGGTATCAGGAGCAGAGGTTGCCGAAGATAGAATATTGCTGAACAGCGAGTGTACCTGTCTGATTCTTCCTTTGGAAGTTTCCTCTCAGGGGTGTACTCCACCCTGTGAGGTGTGGGGTGTCAGACTGCCCCTAGTGGGGGATTTCTCCCAGCTAGGCTACTCAGGGGTCAGGGACACACCTGAGCAGGCAGTCTGTCCGTTCTCAGATCTCAACCTCCGCGTTGGGAGATCCACGGCTCTCCCCAAAGCTGTCAGACAGAGTCGTTCGCGTCTGCACAGGCCCCCGCTGCTTCCTCTGTTGGTCTTCAGCTGTGCGCTGTCCCCAGACGTGGAGACTACAGAGACAGGCAGGCTTCCTTGAGCTGCTGTGAGCTCCACCCAGTTCGAGCTTCCCAGCGGCTTTGTTTACCTACTTAAGCCTCAGCAATGGCGGGCGCCCCTCCCCCAGCCTCGCTGCTGCCTTGCGGATAGATCGCGGCAGACTGCTGTGTTAGCAGTGAGGGAGGCTTCGTGGGCGTGCGACCCTCCCGGCCAGGTGTGGGATATATTCTCCTGGTGTGCCTGTATGCTTACAGCGCAGTATTGGGGTGGGAGTTACCCGATTTTCCAGGTGTTGTGTGTGTCAGTTCCTCTGGCTAGGAAAACGGATCCCCTTCCCCCTTGCGCTTCCAGGTGAGGCGATGCCTCGCCCTGCTTCAGCTCTCGCTGGTCAGGCTGCAGCAGCTGACCAGCACCGATTGTCCGGCACTCCCTAGTGAGATGACCCCAGTACCTCAGTTGAAAATGCAGAAATCACCGGTCTTCTGTGTCGCTCGCGCTGGGAGTTGGAGACTGGAGCTGTTCCTATTCGGCCATGTTGCTCCCGTCCCCGGGAAAGGCTTTTTATGAACATATGATTTCATTTCTCTTAGTCAAACAACCAGAATTGTTTGACTGAATCACATGGTAGATAAATGTTTAACTTTTTAAGGAATCAACACATTATTTTCCAAAGTGGTTGTATCATTTTCATTTCCACCAGTAGAATGTAAAGGTTCTGGTTGTTCTAAATTCTCGTCAACATTTCGTTGGGCCACAGTTTCCATTTTAGCTATTCCAATTGATGTGTATGTAGTGTTATTGCATTGTGGTTTTAATTTGCATTTCTTTGATGACCAATGAGCTGAACATCTTTGCAAGCATCCATTTTCAACTTGTCTTTTTTAGTCTCTGTCTGTATAGGACTTTTACATTTCTTAATTAAATTGTTGGTGTTCTTATTACTGAGTTTTGGGAGTTTTGTATATATTTTAGACATAAGAACTGTTTGATCACATGTGAATGTGATTTGCAAAATTTTGTCCTCCTACTCTTTACCTTGACTTTTTTATTCCCTTAGGAGTACCATTGAAAACACAGATACTCTAATTTTGATAAAGTACAATTTGCCATTCTTTTCTTTTATAGAACATACTTTCATCATTGTACTGAGAAATTTAGCCTTACCCAAAGTAATGTAGATTATTTTCTCCCATGGTTTTCTTTTATAAGTTTTATACATTTAGATTTTCTTTTTGGGTCTAGCGTTCTTTCAGAATCAACTTCTGTATATGGTGCTAGGTATGGATCAAAGTCAATTTTTTTTTTTAATGTAAGGATATCCAAAATTTCCGGCACCATTTGTTGAAAATACTATCCATTTTTCTACTGAGATGAATTGGTATCTTTGTCAAAAGTGAATTCACCATACATGTGTGGTTCTATTTCTAAACTCTCTATGCTGTTCCATTGATCTGTTTATTACTCTTTATACCAGTAACACATTCTCCTGATTACTGCAGCTTCATAATAAGTCTTAAAGTCAGGTAGTGTGTATTTCTTCCTACTTCCTTCTTCTTTTTTGAATTTGTTTTAGCTATTCTTTGCTATTTGCATTACCATATAAACCTTAGAATTTCCTTGTCAAATTCTTAAAAGAGAAACTTGCGGGGGTTATGATTATTATCACATTGAATTGATATATCGCGTTGGAGAGAGCTGGTAGCAGATTGAGTTTTCTAACCTGCAACCACAATCTTTTTCTCTATTTGTTTAAATCATCATTGTTTTCTTTCGGCAAGGCTTTTAGATTTTAGTACACAGGACTTACACATCTTCATCAAATTTATTCCAAAGGTTCATATTTTAAAATTCTATTTGGAATGGTATTTTTTACTTTGATTTCCAAATGTTTGTTGCTAGTATATAGAAATACAATCAATTTTGTACATCCATGTTCTATATTGTGACCGTGATAAATACACTTAAGTCTTGTAGCTTTTCCCCCACCTCAAACTGGGTATCTTCAATTTTTCTTCCTGTCTGATTGTACTGGCTAGAATGAGACTTGGTGAGAGTTCCTTGTTCCTGATGTTAGAAAAAAAGCATTTAGTCTTTCACCATTAAGTGTATTGATAGGAGTATATTTTTTACAGATTGTCCTTATCAGATTAAAAAAAAATTCTGCTACTCTTAGTTTGCTGAGAGTTTTTATGAAAAGCAGACATTGGATTTTGTCAAATGATTTCTCTCATCTCTTGAAATATTTATGTGGATGTTCCCTCTGAATCTGTTTACATGGTGAATACATTAATAGTTTTTTAGTGTATTTGTATTATTTATATATCCTCCCTGGTCATGATGTGTTATCATTTCGACTTATTGTTTCATTTGATACACTATGATTTTGTTTAGAATTTTTGCATCTGTGTTCATGAAAGATACTTGTCTGTACTTTTTTTTATTGATATGGTTTGTGTCTCAGAGTAATGCTGGCTTTATTGAATAAATTCAGAAACACTCTATTCTCAATTTTCGGGGAGTGTTTGTGCAGAATTAGTCTTATTTTTACCTAAAAGTTCAGTAGCATTCAAAAGTGGAACCATCTGAGTCTCAAATTTTGGTTTTGTTGTTGGAAAGGTTTTGAAGTACAAATTTAACTTCTTTAATGCACATGGGGGCTATTGTGGATCTCTATCTCTTCTTGATAAAGCTTTTGTAGTTTAAGACTTTCAAGAAATTTCTCATCTGTGTTGTGAAAGAACAACTCTAACGTGAAGTTGTTCATCGTATTTAATAATTATCTTTTTAAAAATATATCTATCAGCTCTGTGGTGATGGCACTACTCTTATTCCTGATACTGTTCACTTGTCCATTTTCTCTGTTTTCCTGCAGAGAAGTTAATCATTTTTATTGTTGTTATCAAAGAGCTACCTTTTGGTTTCATACATTTTCTTTATTGTTTTGCTGTTTTCTGTTTAATTAACTTCTGCTCTATATTGACTATTTCCTTCTCCTTATTTTAGATATAATTTACATTGGCTTTTGGTTCCAATTTGCCCTTAGGTAGAAAGTGAGAATATTGCTTTGAAACTTTTTTTTTCTATGTTTTGTTTTCATTTGTATTGACTTCAAAATACTTTCTAACCTCTATTTTTGTTTCTTAATTTACATTTAAATTATTTAGAAGTATGTTCTTTAGCTTCCAAACATTTGGGGTTTTCAATTTAAAAAAAAAAAAAAAATTTCTTGTTTAATTTCACTGTGGTCCGATAATACGTTTTGTATGATTTGAGTACTCTATGTTTACTGAGACTTGTCTTCTGGCCAAGACTGTTCTGTTTTTAGTAATGGTTCCGCTAATATTTGGAAAAAGATACTGATGCCTGTATTCTGTTATTTTGGGGTGGAATATTCCGAAAGTGTCAGCTGGGTCAGCTCGGTTGAATGTTGTTTGAGCCTTCATTAATCTCACCTATGAGAGGTCAGTTTTAGAGAGATACCTTCAAGTGTGCTATCAAAAGTATTCACGTATTTTATGTACAAGGTTCGCTGCTCCACCAAGGTTCCCAAGCTCCTGGTTGCACCTGAAATTGCACTAGAACTGCTGATGGCTGTGAACTTCCTACATTGTGAAATAAAATAAATTATAGTTAACAGTTATCTCTTTTCAGTATTTAATACCTGTAGTTCAGTTGGTAATTTTTTCATATATAGCATGTTTCCTGTATGCAGTTGAACCATATAAAGTTCATTGCAAAGCAGATTATCTTCTGTTTTTTGCATAGTAATCAAAGTTGAAATTTGTTTGCTACATCAACAAATTAAGGGTATCTCCACAAACTGAGAAATAAAGATGCTAATTTGTAAAAAAAAAAAAAAGTAATGATAAAGATAGTTATTTATATTTACCAATGTTATGACCAATTCTGGTTCTACGCATTTCTTTTTAAAGATCTATGATTTTCGTCTCAAATCATTTTCTTTTAGCTCTTCTGTGTGTAATAAGTACTTATTTTATGTTTATCTCCAAATGATATATTTGTTAGTTATGGAAATCCAGGCTGACATCTTTGTTTGTTTGTTTTTGTTATTTCAGTAATTTCGTTTTGTGGCTATACTTTCTGGCCTTGTTTCTGAAAAAAAAGTCTGCTATCATTCTGATCTTTGTTAGGTAAATCATTCAGATTTTCAGTCTAGGAGATGATTGTTTTTATTAACTTTGGAAATTTGGTGCACCATTTCTTCAAATATTTTTCCTAGGTCAGCCCTCTTTTCCTTTTTCCTGACACATTCTAGTTAAACTGCTTGAAATTGTCTCACAGACCATGAGGTTCTGTTTATTTTTTAGTCTTTTTTTCTTTCTGTATTTTATTTTATACAGTTATGATAGCTGTATCTTCAAGTTACAAATCTTATCCACTACAATGCATGATGTACTAATTGCCCCAATAGTAATAATAATGATTTTAATGTCATTACCTACTTAAGACCTATGTCTTTTCTTTCTTTTTCTTTTTCTTTTCTTTTCTTTCTTTTTTTTTTTTTTTTGAGACAGAGTCACTCTGTCACCCAGGCTGGAATGCCGGTGGAGTAATTACAGCTCACCACAACCTGGAGCTCCTGGGCTCAATTCTCTACTTCAGCCTTCAGAGTATCTGGGACTACAGGCTCCTGCCACCATACCTGGTTAATTTTTATTTTTTTGTACAGATAGAGTCTCGCTATGTTGCCCAGGCTGGTCTCAAAATCCTGGGCGCAAGCGATCCTCCCACCTCAGCCTACCAAAGCACTAGGATTACAGGTATGAACCACCATGTCCAGTCTCACCCCTGTCCTTCCTGAGCTGGTTTTGATGGCCTAGTATTTCTGTTAATTATATTTTTCTGCTTAGTTGCATGTCTAGTACATTTTCATTGAATTTTACTGATTGTGTGCTAGATATTTTTGTATTCTTATAAGTTTTCTTAAGCATTTTTGGCCGGGCGTGGTGGCTCTGCCTGTAATCCCAGCATTTTGGGAGGCCAAGGCAGGCAGATCACTTGAGGTCAGGAGTTCGAGGCCAGCCTGGCCAATATGGTGAAAACCCATCTCTACTGAAAACACAAAAATTAGCCAGGCATGGTGGCACGTGCCTGTAGTCCCAGCTACTCAGGAGGCTGAGGCAGGAGAATCGCTTGAACCTGGGAGGCGGAGGTTGCAGTGAGCTGAGATAGTGCCACTGCACTGGAGCGTGACTCTGTCTCAAAATAAGTATTCTTAAGCATTTTAGAGTGATTCAGTTTTACTGGGAAATTGATCCTTTCGAGATTTGCTTTTTCCAGTTTGTTAAGTGGGACCAGAGCAGTGTTTAGTCTGGAGTTAATTTCCCCACCACCCAGGCAAAGCTCTTCCAGAGTTCTGTGTGATACTCTGAATTATGAAGTTTCTCACATTAACTAGTGGGAAAAGGAACGATTACCAGCCATGACTGAGCCCCAGGGATTGTTCCTTCTTCTCTTTTTAATGATATTTTTTTGCAGCCTAAGTACATGTACCCAAATGTATGCATTGATCAGTACGCAGCTGAAGGTGTGAGGGAGATCAACTGCAGATCTTTACATCTCTGTGTGTGCAGCATTACCATTCTTTCTTGTGAATTGTGGATATTTTCATAATCAGAATTTTTGCTTTATCTCAGAGAGCTCTGGGCTCTGCGGTGCTTCCCCTTATGTCATAACGAACACTCTCACTTGGCAATCAGCTGTGGAGACTGAAGACTCCTCTCATGAAGTTTTGTGTCTCTCATGAATCACTGTCTTTTGTTGCCTGATGTCAATTTCGTTAAAATAATTTTTTAAAAACGCTTACATGGTATCTGTTTTTTTTTTTTTTTTTCATTGTTTCTGGTGGGAACTTAAATTCTGGCCTGTTGAAAGCATAAATGTCTCTCTTTTAGTTTAAGAGCCAATTCATATTGTATTTTGGATATTCTATGAGAATTGTCTTGTTCAGGGTTTTACTGAGCTTGGAAATTGATGGAAATAAACAAAAAATAAAATTCTAAAAATGCAACACCTAACATACTTTACGTTCAGATTGTAACAGCTGTAATTCAGTCACCTGCTGTCTTTTAAACAAGCATTTATATGTGAGTGTAAAAATTATTTTAAGTAAAATTCATGTACTTGTTGTTTTTCTCTTTTTAGATGTCACATTTTGAAAACAATAATTTATCAATAGGTTGGTGCTATAATAACAATTTTACTGAAGAATGTATTAGTCGCCCTTCTTTAGGTGGCGCAGATTTGATGAAGTCCTCTCTCAAGACAAAGTCATGATTTTTGAGACCTTTTCTGAGATCTTGTCCAGTGTGTAATATTAAAACTTGCCTTCATTGCTCATTTGTGTCATCTTATACCATGTAAAATTTTTCTTTGCCATAACAACCCTAATATATTTTTAAGTTTTGTCTAGGTCTGTGTGAAACAAATAATTCTAAAATTTTATTCTTTTAAACTACTAAAATTTCCCAATATTTATATTATTATGGGGACTTATTTATCCAGTAAAAATAGAGGAGAGTTCAGTAATTAGAATGTCAATGCCCCAAATACATTCTAATAATTAAAAAGTAAAAGCAAACCCAACTTTCTTTCCATTTAATAGATACTCGATTAATGCAGAATAGCAATCAACTTTTATGAGCATTTTGATCACAGAGCTGCTTCACTTCCAACCAAATCAACTTCAGTGATTCATTATATTTTTCCTTTCTCGCCTGCCTGCCTGCCTGCCTCCCTCCCTCCCTCCCTCCCTCCCTCCCTTCCTTCCTTCCCTTCCTCTCCCTCTCTCCTTCCCTCCCTCCCTCCCTCCCTTTCTTCCCTCCCTCCTTTCCCTCCCTTCCCTTTCCTTTTCCTTCTTTCCCTTCCCTTCCTCCCTCCCTCCCTTCCCCTTTCCTTCCTTCCTTCCTTCCTTCCTTCCTTCCTTCCTTCCTTCCTTCCTTCCTTCCTTCCTTCCTTCCTTCCTTCCATCCATCCATCCATAATATTATTTGGAGAGCACTGGAATAATAGAATTGAGTTATAATGAGTACTCATGATAAAGTGGTACCCAGTACATTTGCGTTCTAACATAAATACAAGTGGTATGAAACCTTCAGAGACTTAGTTGTGATGCTTTATTCCTCTTTGCTTCACTTGACAGTGCGAGGAATAATTTTAGATTTCTGCAGGTTTATGTCTCACAAACATGTACACCGTGAAAAAAATTTAAAGAAATTCTTTAGATAACTGAGACCTTAAAATGCCTACTTTCATCTGACATTTCAAGATAATTTTTTAAGTTGCAAAAATTGATTTTGCTTAAATTATCTAGATATATGCCTCATATGCACTCTGCTTTTTGCCCACAAATATATCTTGTTTATTTCTCAGGTCTTTTTTCACTCCAGTCAGGTCGAAGTTTTCGAATTGATTTGACTGATGACCTCACATCTGTCTTTACATATTTACATCCAACCAATTATCAGATGCTAAAATGAACTTTGACAAATAAGAAAACTTTTCTCTCTTGAATAGTGGCTGAGCTGTAACAGACTTGTGAATTTAATCAGCCTTAAAATTAGTATGAGTGTGTGTGTGTGTGTGTGTGTGTGTGTGTGTGTGTGTGTGTGTGTGCACGTGTTGATATATCTATTGAGAGAGTCTCCGGTCTTATACTTTTCTCACATTTTCATCCCCCAAGCAGCTTTGTGAAACAGATGCTGTTTATCATGTCTTTGCCTTCACCAAGTTGATGTTCATTTTAGAAGTCAACGAAAAACATTAAAATCTTAAATCCTTTGTCAAATTAAATGTGGCAAAGAAGACACCAGAATATTACAAGAGTCTATTGGAAATATATCTGCTCATTGGTTCTTGTGTAGTCTTCTTTCTGCAGAGATCTATATTTATGCATGTTCCTTGTTTGCTTCCTCAGAAATCTATAAATTATATCTATATCTGTCAGTCTGACAAATGTATTACCTTATACACCCATGGAGAATTTTATCAGGAGAATTTTAATGGCCTGTAGCTATTGAACACAGCTGGTGACAAACCATGTCTTCTGTTACTGACCACAGCATTAAGACAGTTTTCAAAACAGTATTCGAGAAAGCCACAAAACTGGGTACATTGTGTATCTTTTATTGAAATAAGATACTGTGTGTAGAATAAAAATATACATGTTCTCAGCTTTATAATTGAATATAAATTTCAGTTAATTAATACATGCTTTATTATTATATTTGACTCTGAAGAAATCTTTAAATTTAAGCTTTGAAAAAAAGAGATTATAAAATTATATCGGGGAATGAAATGGTTAAATAACTCTTATTCCTAACTTTTCGCATTCAAAGTGCAACTATAATTTCAAGGATTTTCAGAATTTTAATCTCTACTATGTGTCTAGTACTTTAATATGTAATTTAATCTTCACCAAAAAAACCCAAAAATTCATGAAGTAGGTAATCTACTCATGATAGATTCTATCTATCACTGTTTTATTGGTTAGAAAACTGAATCTTGAATAGAATGAGTATATAGACCAAAATGTATACAGTTGGCAAATGTCAACTAGGACCTTTCTACTAACAAAGTTTTTTGTTGTTTTGTTTTAATTAGACAATATGATCTCAGTTATATAATAGAGGATGATTATATAAATGGAACTCTAATTTGGTAAATTGTTTTTAAAAACTAGGGATTCAAAAATTTCCTAGAATATCTATTTTCGTTCTTCCCTTTTCTGCTTTGTAGTATTTAGTAATGTATCATTCTAAGAAAATAAAACTAATATACAAGTTCCTAATAATGTTCTTCAAGCACCCTATGTAGCAAAAGCCATAAACCCAATTTATTTCAGAGTAATTTTCAAACCACTATGTTTGAAAAATTGCTGTGCATTTTCAGAATCAACAGCTAACAGACTTGGCTTATAGGTTTTATTTTTTTTCTTATGAGAAGAAATATCATTTAATGTCCACCATCAATTGTAACATTGAACTGAAGTTTTAGGAAAATAATTTGCTGTTACTTTCTGTTATATTCTTTAGAGTGCCTTAACTGGAATCCCATTATTATCTTTTCTTTGAATTTCATTTCAAGGTAGACCGTAAAGGCAGCTAGCTGCATTAGTAAGAAGTACTTTTACTATTTCAAAAGTAAAAATATTTCACTATTTTTGTGTCTTGAATATGAAGATTAGGTATTATTTCTTATAAGAAAAAAAAATACTGAGTGATTCCTTTAATACTTTTCAATCTTATGATGAATTCTTTCTGTGTTAGTTAAATATTCATCTTAGAATTGATTCTTTTAAAATAATAAAATAATAATAAAATGTATTTGCTCAGGCCTATCGTATTCTACAATTTCCAACATTACAAATTTTTTTTATTCATTCATTCATCTATAAAATCTTAGTTAAAACCTACTGTGTGCTACCTCTGGTGCTAGAGTCTAAGAATAAAATGGTGGAACAAAGCCATGTGTTGGCCTGGAAGTTATTAAACAAATAATCATGAAAATGTATTATGATAAATTACATTAAATGCTTTCAAGAAAATGTGCAGGAACTTGTAGGAACATGTGTCAGAGAGACCTGATCTGGGGTGGTGAAGTGAGGAAGTTGGGATAGGAAGTCTTTTCTGAAAAAATGTTAAAACAGATTTTTTTAAAGAATGTCTAAGAATTAGGCAGAGAAGACGGGAAACAATAAACTAAAGAGCTTTTGCACAGCAAAAGTAACAGCAGAGTAAACATACAACCCACAGAATGGGAGAAAATCTTCACAATCTACACATCTGACAAATGACTGATATCCAGAACCTGCAACAAACTCAAACAAATTAGCAAGAAAAAAGCAATCCCATCAAAAAGTGGGCTAAGGACATGAATAGACAATTCTCAAAAAGGATATACAAATGGTCAACATACGAAAAAATACTCAACATAACGTGATCAGGGAAATGCAAATCAAAACCACAATGCAGTACAACCTTACTTCTGGAAGAATGGCCCTAATCAAAAAATCAAAAAATAATAGATGGTGTGGATGTAGTGAAAAGGAAACACTTCTACACTGCTGGTTGAATGTAACCAGTATAACCACTATAAAAAACAGTGTGGAGATTCCTTAAAGAACTAAAAGTAGAACTACCATTTGATCCAGTACTTCCACTACTGGGTATCTACCCAGAGGAAAAGCAGTCATTATACAAAAAATATACTTGCATATGCATGTTTATAGTAACACAATTGAAATTGCAATGTGGTATGTGTGTGTGTGCACTGAATATATGTATATTGTAAATATATATATAGTGTGTGTGTATATATATGTGTGTGTGTATATATATATAATGAAATACTACTCAGCTATTGAAAGGAGTGAATTAATGACATTTGCAGCAACCTGGATGGGATTGGAGACTATTATTCTAAGTGAAGTAACTCAAGAATGGAAAACCAAACATCATATATTCTACTCCTAAGTGGGAGCTAAGCTTTGAGGATGCAAAGGCGTAAGAATAATACCATGGATTTGAGGACTCGGGGAAATGGTGGGAAGAGGGTGAGGGATAAAAGACTACAAATTGGGTTCGGCGTATACTGCTCGGGTGATGGGTGCACCAAAATCTCATAAATCACCACTAAAGAACTTACTGGTGTAACTAAATACCACCTGTTCCCTGAAACCTATGGAAAAAAAAAAAAAAAAAAAATACAGAAACAGAAGCCCCTGAAGTGAGGAAGAACATTGCTGGCTTAGAGAGAAAAATATGCATTAAGACAAGAGAGTAGTTACAGGCCAGATTGCACAGGGCCTGGGGACCATTCTGTTTTGGAGTCTCTACCCCATGAGTATTGGGAAATCACTGAAGGATTATACCTGTTTTGGAGTCTCTACCCCATGAGTATTGGGAAATCACTGAAGGATTATACCTAACTAATATTAAATATTTAGACATTTCTTTCTTGTAAGGAGAACTTCCTCTCAAGCTAGAAGAAGAAACACTCCCTTTGGCTGTAAATTTTAAAGGTTGAACATCATAGATTGTATATCCATTTTGGAGTACAATGCTGTCTTTCTATAAGGAAATAATAGTTTGGGATGCCCAAAAAGACCAATTACAATATTCATTGTTTGCTAGCGTATGGCTTGGTAAGTCTTTACCAAGAGCAATCAGAATTGCTCCATGGTGGCCTTTGAACACACACATTCTAGACTAAATTCTACAGATAATCCGTTAACTTTGTTCGCCATTGCCTTGGGAAATCTCACACTCAGGGAAGTTAGATGGAAAGGCTGATTCTATTCTGAAAGGGTAAGTGTTGAGAATCTGCTGTTTGCAAACACTTAGGCTTCTTCTTTCTCTTCCTTTCCCAGTTGTCTTCTATTTCTTTAACGTGTCTTCAAATCGGGTTTCCCTTATTCTTTCCTTTTTAAGTTATATTACCTCTGTGTTTTTCTATACTTTGCTATGATTTTTACTTCTTGTTTCACTATCTTTTCACTGTAAGTTTACTTTTATCAAAGTATCATTAATACATGCAAATGTAATGATAAAGATATGTTAAAATGTCATTTAACACCAAAATGTTACAATAAAAAACAAATCGGTCCCTTATTTTCAGTTTTCTATCTCATCTTTCCATTCCCCAAATACAAGAACTTTTGACCATTTAAGTGGTTTCTGTGGGAAAATAAACCTGCCAAATATATAAGTGATACATATATCATAATCAATATTTAATAATTTCCAACATACTTCCTATTGCAAATAAAGATATTATGCAACCTATTCTGTTTTCTTCTGTATTATGCTACGTACATAATTATAATTTTTAAGTGCAGTAAATACTTTCCTCATACCTTTGCTTTTTTTTTAAGTTGTGAAACCTTTTCACATATTTTGATGCTTTTTTCAAATACCTGTCAATAAAATTTTCCATAGTATGAAACATCAGATAGGAGTTTTTTAAAAGTTTGTTTTCGTTGTTTACCACTACCTTCCTATGCAGAGCTATGCAACTTCCTGATCCATTCCAGATGGCTACTTTATGGTATGATTACATATTTTTCACCCCCCACCACCCTGGGAATTTCCTTTGTGGTTACATAGAAGCTGACTTCACCTAGCATCTATATTGGATTCTGGATTTCTGAGACACATATGTTTCTTTTTCTTGGCTTACTCTTGTTTTTTTTTTTTTTTTTTCTTTTTTTTTCTTTTCAGTGTTTGAGACTCAAAGTCAGAAAATACAGTTTTTGCTATTGTCACAGTTGATTGATAGTTTTGCTAGGTATAGAAGCCTAGGTTTAAAATTATTTCCTTTCACCCAAAAATAAAACATTAATTTCAAGAGAAATTAAAGCATTATACATTATTTCCTGCCTGCCAACGTTCTAGTTTAAAAGCTCCATGCCAATTTTATGGCCGGTTCTATTCATAAAGCCTTGTTATCACCTTTAGATGGTTTTGGGACTTTTGTTATGGTTTTCTGATATATCATGATGATATGCTTGGAAGTAAACTTTTCGATTTTTTCTTTTTAAAATATTACAAAGTAATAGTTGCTAGTCAAATACCAATAAAAGATTATAAACTCGTCTCTCCCTTTCTCATTACTTAGAGGAGGCTATTTGCTTCTTTTGACATTAACTTCAGTATTTCTGAATAATAGGTATGTAATCATGTCTCAATCTTATGATTTTCAATTTTAGAATACATGTGCTAATTTTTCACTATTTTCTGTGGACACTTTTAAAATTTCTATTAAGCAAATGTTAAACCTTTCACATTGATTCCCTGTTTTTCTATTTTTCCACTATGATTCTTTGTTTGTTTGTTTTTTCTTCTACATTTCAGAAGAAGAATTTTTTTTTTTTTTACTTTATCTTACAACCTGGCCTTACTACCATATTTAGTTTGTACTTAAATTGTTATTCCTCTTGGCTGGGCATGGTGGCCTATGCCTGTAAGCCCAACACTTTGGGAGGCCTAGGCGGGTGGATCATTTGATGTCAGGAGTTTGAGACTAGCCTGAGCAACATGGTGAAACCCCATCTCTACTAAAAATACAAAAAATTAGCCAGGCATGGTTGCAGGTGCCTGTAGTCCTAGCTACGTGGGAGGCTGAGGCAGGAGAATTGCCTGAACCGGAGGGGGCAGAGGTTGCAGTGAGCCGAGATTGCACCACTGGCACTCCAGCCTGGGTGACAGAGTGAGACTCTACATCAAAAAAAAAAAAAAATAAAATCCTTTTAAGATTTATTCTCCTTATTAGTTGCTTTATTCTGGAATTTTCTTTTTAGGTATTAGGGATTTGAAGCATTCCTCAAATGTTTCATGGCCACCATTTAGTATTTAAGACTGAAATGTTCCTATTTCTAGCAGTGACATTTTTGTTCGAGATATAAGTAGGAACTTGAGGTACTTACTGCTGTAAGTACAGACTTTCATTTTCCTCTTTTTAGTCTCCTAATTCACCTCACTGCATTCCAATTTTTCAGTTTCCGGAGCATTTCTGGCTTGTTTCAGAGGTAATAGGTTTGTTTCTACTTCTTAGGAATCTGTAATCTATGGACACATAGCTCTAACGTCTATTAATACACACACGTATTAGCAACCCATATTCATTTTCACTCCTTTTACATCCGCTCCTCAGCTATCAAAGGCTAGAAGCCAGCTTGGGAACTGCATGTTTCAGAATTCTTTAGGAGCAGTGTTCTAATTTCGATTCTACCAATAAAAGCCATGTGTCCAAGGTTTGGAAGTAGAGAAAAAATTACCATTGTAGGTACATGTGTTTTGCATAATACAGACATGAAATTTAGCGGGTAGTTTCCTGCTATTCTATTACAATCCTCCACTTTTGTGCTGAAGTCAGTTACTTCCTGATTTTTCTCTCATTCCTACAATTTTCTGATTTCCTAGAAAGTAGTAATGGCTTTCTCTGATCTTCACTTCCCTTCTTTTAAACATTTTGTGACTCCCAATTATCTCTATTAAATCTCTCCCTGCTTCAAAAATAGAAATGTCCTCCTGGGTGTGAACTCATTTCTCTGTTACTCACCTGCCTTTTCATGTCATACACTCTGCTTCATTTAAAAAAAAAACAAAAAAGAATCTAATTTCATCAAAGATAGAGTTCATTTATCTGATTCTTAAACTTTTAAAAGTTATTTCTTTTTTTCATTTTAATCTTGTACTTTTATGAATTTTTGGGGTATTTTATTATAAACTTTTTATTTTTTACTTTAAATTCTGGGGTACATGTGCAGAATGTGCAGGTTTGTTACATAGGTATACATGTGCCATGGTGGTTTGCTGCATCCATCAACCTGTCATCTAGGTTTTAAACCCTGCACGCATTAGGTGTTTTTCCTAATGCTCTCCCTCTCCTTCCCCTGCACCCCCCAACAGACCCCAGTGTGTGATGTTCCCCTCCCTGTGTCCATGTGTTCTCATTGTTCAACTCCCACTTAAGTGGTGTTTGGTTTTCTGTTCCTGTGTTAGTTTGCTGAGAATGTGTTAGTTTGCTGAGAATGATGGTTTCCAGTTTCATCCATGTCCCTACAAAGGGCATGGACTCATCCTTTTTTATGGCTG
This sequence comes from Rhinopithecus roxellana, assembly GCF_007565055.1. NCBI lineage: Eukaryota > Metazoa > Chordata > Mammalia > Primates > Cercopithecidae > Rhinopithecus > Rhinopithecus roxellana. The sequence continues at coordinate 86,171,062 of NC_044559.1, forward strand.
CATAGTATTCCATCATGTGTATGTGCCACATTTTCTTTATCCAGTCTATCATTGGTAGGCATTTGGGTTGATTCCAAGTCTTTGCTATTGTAAATAGTGCTGCAATAGACATACGTGTGCATGTGTTTATAGTAGAATGATTTATAATCCTTTGGGTATATACCCACTAATGGGATTGCTGGGTCAGATGGTATTTCTGGTTCTAGATGCTTGAGGAATTGCCACACTATCTTCCACAGCGGTTGAATTAATTTTCCCTCCCACCAACAGTGTAAAAGCATTCCTATTTCTTTTAGCAATGATTTATTTATTCAAGGAATAACTGAATACCACGTTTAAGCCAATTCAGGGTGCATATAAAAAGGTGTTAAACGCTTCAAGCACTTATCGTATTCAAGCACTTATCTGTCTCATAAGGAATAAATAGTTAAAGTAGTCATTCAAGTAACAGTTTCAATAAATATCAAACATATGGAAAATAGGGAAGTCAGTATATTCAATATGACACAGAGAGGACGAGGACATTGCAGGGTGCAGGGAAGACTCAAACTGGACCCTTGATAAAAGTGCTTTGGGGAAAGTTAGAAGGAGGGGCAAGAGAAAGATGGAAAAGAATATACTTGCAAAGCCTTGGAACTAGAAATAATGGTAGCAACTTAGAAGCAGTAAGAATGAGATGGAATGAAATGTAAATGATAAATCAGTTAGATTTATGAGCACAAGATTACTATTGGCCTCAGAAACCAGGCCAACCTCATTTTATAAGAAATGGGAGTGGAGAATTATCAATCAGAGAAGATGGCACGATTACACTGTATTTTAAGACAACCAGTTTAGCCTTTGATTTAGCTGGCATGAATGCCACGAACCTCCAAGTTACCAGTTGAATTTAAAAGGGATTAAGCTCTATGGCCAAGGGAGGCTCATTATTAGTAAGGCGGTGACACGTACCCAGAATGCCGAGGGTACAATTATAGAAAATAAAATGTGCGATAGGAAGGTGAGCAAAAAGCAGACCAAAAACACTGACATTTGTCTTTGTCAAATGATGTATCCAGAAAGTCCATAGAACTTCAGGGATTGGAGTCTGAGAGCTTTCATACTTTTGTTCTTGATTTCATAGTAGGAACTAAAATGCTGGTTGTTGTGATACAGTCTTTTAAACATGAGTAGCTCTATCTCTATTTCTTCTGCCTTTAAAGATTCTTAGTCAGTCTCTATGAAATCTATCATTGTCCATACCATATTTACCAGCACAAGAGATTAAGGTACAGACAGTCTAAGCTACAACCCTGTTAAGACTCAGATAGAAATTAAAAGTAGAAAGGGATATATCAAAGATACATCACAATTCTGAGCCTAGATAAGAATGAAAGAAAAATTCAGATTGGAGCTACCAGTTCACTGATGAATAAGGTCATCTAGTTTTAAACATGTTGACTTGGAGATTTTTTGACAACAGAAAACCTTTCAAAAACTATTTTTTAAAATTTATTTTAAGTGACACATTATAATTGAGTGACACATATTTTTTAAAATTAAATTTTTAAGTGACACATAATTGAACATTTTATGGGGTATGCTTTGAGGTTTTAACACATTTATGTTGTGTAATATAATATCAGGTAGTTAGCATCACCTCATGCATTTATCATTTCTTTGCCATGAGAACACTCAAAAGCTCTCTTCTGGCTATTTTGTAATATATATTACCTTACTGTTAACAATAGACACCTCCTGTGCAATAGAACACCAAATCACCCTATTACTCCTAATTGTAACTTATACCCATTAACCAGCCTCTCCCCGTTCTTCCCTCCCCAGTGTCTGGTAACCACAGCTCTATTCCCTCTTCCATTTTATGAACGTGTTTTTATTTTACCTTAGATTCCCCATATGAGTGAGATTATGCAGTATTTATCATTCAATGTCTGTTTTTTTCATTTCATATGACGTCCTCCTGGTCCATCCATGTTGTTGCACATTAGATGCTTTTATTCTTTTTTTATGGCTGAATAGTTTTTCATTGCATATATACACTACATTATTAAAAATCCTTTCATCTGCTGTGGGCCACTTTGATTCTACATCTTGGCTATTGTAAATGGTGTTGTAATAAACATAGAAGTATAGATATCTCTTTGATATGTTGTTTTCATTTTTTTGGATTTGTACCCAGGAATGGGATTGCTGGATTATATGGTAGTTCTATTTCTAATTTCTTTTTTAAGAGACAGAGTCTCACCCTGTTGCCCAGGCTAAAGTGCAGTAATATGATCATAGCTCACTATAACCTCAAACTCCTGGGCTCAAGTTATCTTCCCACCTCAGGCTCCCAAGTATTACAGTTGAGAATACAAGCACACACCACTATACCTGGCTAATTATTCTTATTATTATCATTATTATTTTTGTAGAGACAGGGTCTTGTTTTATATTTATTCTTCCAAATTTTTTAATTTTTTTGTAGAGACAGGGTCTTCTTATATTGCCCAGGCTTGTCTCGAACTCTTGGCCTCAAGTGATCCTCTCACCTCAGCTTTCCAAGGTGCTGGGATGACAGGAGGGAGCCACCATGCCCTGTCCTGTTTCTAATTTGTTGAGGAATTTTCATGTTTTTCAAAATTGCTCTATTAATTTCCAATCCCACCAAAAGTGTGTAACTGTTCCCTTCTCTACACATCCTTGCCAGCACTTGTATTCTTTTGTCTTTTTGATAGCAGCCATTCTAACTGGAGTGAGATGTTTTGTCATTTTGGTTTTGGTTTTGATTTTCCTGATGATTAGTAATGTTAAGCAGTTTAAAAATACACCTGGCAGCCATTTGCATGTCTTCTTTGGAGAAACGTCTATTAAGGCCTTTTGCCCATTTTTAAATCAGGCTTTCTTTTTTGCTAAGTTTCTTATGTGTTCTGGAGACATATCTATATATTTATTTTGAGACAGTGTCTTGTTCTCTCACTCAGGCTGTAGTGCAGTGAGGCAATCATAACTTACTGCAGCCTCAAACTCCTGGTCTCAAGCAATCCTCCTGTCTGAGCATTTCCAGTAGCTGGGACTACAGGTGCTTGCTGCTGTGTTCAGTGATTTTTCAATCTTCATTTTTTGTAGAGATGCAGTCCTGATTTGTTGTCTGAACTGGTCTCGAACTCCCGGACTCAAACAATCCTCCAATCACAGCCTCCCAAAGTGCTGAGATTATAGGTGTAAGCCACTGCACCCAGCCTCTAAGTTTTTAATACTTGTTCATTACATATTTTGAGCTTGGTTGGTTACAGTATCTTTGTTGCTGTTGTTGATTATTTGTAAATTATATCAAACCAAAATTTAATTTATTTGCTGTCTGGCAACTCACAATACTTTACTACTTCAGAAGTTTTTGTTATTTCCCTCACCTCGTCCTTTCATATTATGAACTCTTTCCTCACCGGGACCCAATTCTTGGGAGCAATCATAAACAGAGTCCTAGAATTAGAAGAAAGAAATGAATTTTAGTGTACGATGGTGTCATGGAACCAGGAATAAAAACATGTAGCCTCCTATTCACAATACATGCATACCTGTACACGTATATCCATGTGTGCATGCATGACTATATATAAACCCATGCATATATATGTACCTCTCATATATACATATGCATATAGGGGTGTTTTTATTTGTGTGTGTGTATAGGTAGGTAGGTAGGTAGGTAGGCAGATAGATAGATGGATGGATGAATGGGTGGTGAGGAGGCTTTATGTCAATGTTCCTATTTCTAAATCAACTAATCTAAAATAGTGTGCATTTCAGAAAGAGCCTAAGTGATTTGCAGGGACACAGAGTAATAAGATTAGATCACAGTCTCAATTCTGCTACTGACTGCTATCCAGTGCTTTTTCAACTGGACAAAGAATTCTGAGAAGCTGTCTGATCAGACCTGTTGGGAGACACAATATGCCCCTTGAGGGTTTTTCACTAGAATAAATTTTAATAGAAAATTCATTTAACCAGAAATCTGCATCCCAGTATAGACATGAAGTCAAATATCTAAACTTTATGGAGGAAGAGCCCCCACTCTCACTGCTACACTAGCAAAGAAACTTCTGCATGAAAACAGGAGACTCCAGTTCAGGATGCTTTGTTTTGTAGAAGCATATCACGTCTATAATTTATCTTGATCTCAGTTGTGAAACAGGTTTGGGGTTTCTCGTGTATTGTTTCCCCTTTTCTTCTTCCACTTTTGCTTTCACTTCCATATTTTTGGTTACTTTGGCATTTGCTAAGAGTGAATCACTTAGGCTGTTTCTCAAACACATGCTATTTTAGATTAGATGATTTAGTAACAGGAATATTGACATAAAGTCTTCCTATCCATCTATCTTTCCGTGTATGTATGTATCTATCTGTCTATATATGTGTGCGTGTATGTATCATCTACCTTTGTATCTATACAAACACACACATATATATATAAAAACACAATTATGTGCACATTTAATGGATGTCTCTATGATCATAGGAGAAGCTGTGATATTCATGTCAAACCCACTGTTTGCCATACTGGGGTGATTCATCAAAGTGTCAAAATAACGCAGGGAGAAATAAAAACACAGCCTGTGTAAGCTGGTAGCTCTAAACATCAAATTTCCACCCAACCCCCAACCCCTACCCAGAGAAAACTTCAAAAGCATTTTGCTTAAGATGGTTCCCCCCGCCCCATTCAGGCGGTGTACTCTTAATGATACCATATTGATTTTGTAATGTTTAATTCAAAAGATGGTCAGGCTAGTACATAATCTTGTGTCGAATAAGACAGGGTCATTTATATGGCAACACACCAGATGAAATGTTAAAGTACCAACTGACTAACAAGTACATAATTCAAGCCAAATCACATTAGGAGTGTCTGTGTAGACTTAAAAAAAAAAAAAAAAGCATCCCAAGGGATGGTGGTGCCGCTCTCCCTGGAAATCAAAGTTACACAAATGATATGGAGTTCTTACAACTGGGATTAAGAACTGACCCACTGTAGGAATTCACTCTTGCCTCCTGACCAGTGGTAGAGACTACCCTCCCATACTTTCTGGTTCTGTAATAGTCAATGTTTAAATTTGGAAATGGCAACAATAATTAGCCTGTATCATAGGCTAATTCTGAGTATTCATGACACAGTACACAAAGTCTTTAGCACGCTGCCTGACATATTACAACATTTAATAGATGATTTTCATTCTTGTTCTTCTCTCTTATTCATTCAACAGATAATTACTGAGTGTTTACTTACTGCTAGGTGCTGGGTGCCAGGCAGGCAATAGATAAAGTTCATGTTCTAGGTGAGAAAAGGGCAGGGGCAATAAACAAGGCTATTTATATGTATAAATATATACATACATAAATTATATATGAATTATAAATCACATATAGTTATACATAAATTATAAATCATAACTATAATTATACATGAAACATAGGTATAATTATACATACATATACTTATATATTATGTAATATAGTACACATATATAATTATATATACATATAAGTATACATATGTAATCGGTATAATATACATACATATTATATATTATATATGTTATATATTATATATGTATAACAAATATATGTATTATATGTATAATATATAATATGTATTTCTATATAATATACAATATGTAATTATAATATATAGTATATATATATACTATTATATAGTATAATGATATACACTATTATATAGTATAATGATATATACTATATTATATTTGTAATACAAATTTATACATAATCATAACTATATATTATATATTATACATATATACATATATGATGTATAATGTACATTATACATATATGATGTATAATATATAGTTATGATTATATATAATTTATATTACAATTATAAATAATATATAATATATGTATACTATATATGTATACTATACATATATGTATGCTATATAATATATGTATACTATACATATATGTATGCTATACAATATATGTGTACTATACACAAATGTATACTATACACATATGTATACTATATGTATTATACATGTATGTTATATGTATTAGATATAAATATAGTTATATGTAAATTTATAGTATAAATTTATATATTATAGATTAATAATTATATATAATTATGTTATTTATATATAATATCTTTGTATCTATGTACCTATTATATTTATATATTTAATTATAATTGTTTATTGCCCCTGCCATGACTATATATATAGATATAGTCAGGTGGTAAAAATACCATAACAACAACAAAAACACGAAGCCAATGTAAAGGAATCGGTGTGCTGGGTGATGGTAGGAGAAGTACGCCGCTATTTTGACAGGGTGGTTAGACAAGTCCTCTCTCTGGTTGTGACCTGTGGACAGAAACCTGAAAAGTAGGAGGGAGCAGGCCCTGTGGATGTCTAAGGAAGAGCAGTTCAGGCGGACAGGGAAGTAGGTGTAAGTCCCTGAGGCTGGACAGTGCTTTCTTGCCTCGAGTTCAAGTCAAAGTCACATATAAGACAAAATGAAGAAATAATGAAAAGAAGAAATTGAAGGATGTTGTTGTTAAAGGAGAAATGGAATTCCAAAGTGCCATATTATACTCAGCACTTACTATATATGCTCACTTGGTTCAAACTAGGTGCTCAGTAAATGTTGTTGAGTGGATTTATAAGCAGTTACAATGTATTGAGCACTTACTATCTGTTAGATACAGTTCTAAACACATCGTATGTGATAACACATGTAATCTCTACTATATAGGTTGGTAAGCAACAGTCATATCATCAGTAAAATGTTAAGATAAATTATTAAACAGATAGATTGTGAATATTTATGAAACAGCCAACAGTCTAAGAGTGTGTTTATTTACAGGAATACAAACATTTCTTTCTATTGTTGATAGTCCCTAAATAATTAAGTCTTGGGATTGCCGATGATATTATAATTCCAGGTTGCATAAGAGTCTCATGTTATCCTACCTCCATAAACTGAACAAGTCAGGACATTTTTTACCTAATGAACAAGTTGAATTAGAGCTACTTAAAAAAAAAACAAAATAAAAGCATGGAATCAGATTCCACAAATCTAAAATGAAATTCTCTACTTTCTCTATAAGCACTTCCCCTCTTCAACTTTTGTAATTTGCGCAATAAAAAGGAAGAGTTCCCTTATATTTCAGGTGCCCAGAATCAGCACTGTAATGTTTAAAATTCTTCCTTCTGCTTTATTCTCATGGAAGTCCCAGCATACCCAGTGCCTGGGTCCTCACAGTCATTCCCCAAACTATCTCTTTGAGCTAGTCTTTCCTTGCCATATTGAGATGTCTATATTTTACTCATCCTTTGAAGACCACTTCTATTTTTACCTTGTAAACCATCACACTTGTGACCTCTGAGAGCAAACTAGTTCTAACTCACTAATAATCTAGTCAGTAAAGATAGCAGTGTCCAATTTTCTATTGAGTTGTATCTAAACTCTTTGTTCACCCATTTCACAATCAGGAAGCTATGCTAGTTTTGTAACTGGCATGGTTCAAGGTTCAGATGTAGGTGCAAAGATAAAGGTTTTATGCAAAGATTATGACAGAACTTTGATTCTCAGACTTATAACTAGTAGCAGGATGCATATTCAATAGACATAGTGATAGATTTAGCTGAATGAGAAGTTAGGATGCTCTTGGAAAAGTTCTGGTATCAAATGATATTTTCCGATTTAATAACCACATAATAAGCACTTTTTACGTGCCTCAGAATTTACCTGCTACAGTTTTGATAGGTTCCAATAGGCAAGTGTGGGGTTCTTGCCTTAAAATTTACATTTTTGTTTGCCACAACACTGATCACGATATGATGCTCACCCTATGCACCCAGTAAATAGATAGTTGTGGCTCTGTCACTAGTTGAGTTTGTCACCTTGAGGAAATATTTTGAGCTCTTGCACCTTTTTTGGATTAGATCTTCTCTAAATTTTCACGTAGCTCTTAAAATTTATGGTCAAACTTGAGTTGGATAAATTTCCCTGTGTGCTGAATATGTTTCCTTAAGGATTGTTCATAAGATCAAACATTAAGTATCCAGTAATAGAAGATTGGTTAAATAAATGACAGCATGTTATTATAATGGAATAGCATGCTATTTTTAGTGACTGTAAATCTATTAGTACCTATTAACCACCATTCATTGTTGAATACAAAAACAGCTTATATTCTGTGTGTTACATGTATTGTATATTCAAAAACAGTTAATCATACGTAGTATTACCTCACTGATATTACGTATTTATGGAAGGATATTAACCACAATTAATTTCACTAATTTCTGGAAGAAAAAATTTCAGGTAAATTCTATTTTTGCCTTTATATTTCCTTCATTGTTTGATTGTTTTCACAATGTTCTTGGATCATCTTAAAACTCAGATAAAAAGGCTGAATATAATATTGGAAAAATAAAATTGACTATCATTGATTATCAAAATAAAGGTAAAATATAACCTGTGATTATGTAAATGAATGTGTTTTCCTTCCAGAAATTTTAGAGCTTCCTCAACTTACAATCAGAACAAAAATCTCATTTCATTCAAATACTAGAACATTCTAATGGTAGAAGGGAGAATGGATAATGCAAATGTAGAAGTCTAATATTATGATTGTAGCCTTCTTGTCTGAATTTTAAAAACAATACAGTCATTTTTCTGAGGCAATGTAATGAGTTCGTGAAGAAAAATCAAATTCTCAGTATACAGATATCTCACTTTCTTTTTATTTATTGGTCATAACACACAATTAACACATTAAAAGATTTTCCTTTCATGTCTCATATGAAATGTGAGCTGCTTCATTTCTTCCCTCTATCCCACGCAGTAAAAACTGCAAAAGAATCATTGTACCTGAATCCAATTGGCAGAGCCCTTTTCAGTTTCAAAGTGGAACAGTTATTGCTGTTCTGTACCCCCTGCTTGAAATTCTGTATTCCCAATTTAGAGTGTCAAAAAGCGATGGCTAATTATTCTCATAGCAAAGATAATCACACCAATTATGATTCTTAAAAGAACTGAGGAGAAAAAAGTACAGATAAGATTCATAAAGACAAGTTGGGGGGAAAAAGAGTGATTTTACATGTTACCAATCTGAACCTGTATAGTCTTTTCCTTTTGGAAAGAATAACAATTAAAAATATATGAAAAGATCACGTTATCCCTATTAAATCCTTAGGAGGCGGAAGATCCGTCATTCGTATCATCTTACTTATTCCCACACATAAGGACCACTGCCAGCCTCCTGTTTGTAGCTGTCAAAACCTCACCTTCTGCCCACTCCAAAATGTATTAAAAAAAAAAAAAGATTAGCGACAGCTCTAAGGAAATGAAAGTTACGAAAGGAAATATTTTATTCAATCAAGAGAGTTTATCTTTAGGTGACTTAATGGAATTTAGTAAAAGTTGCAGGTAAACCATGAGTTGTAGATAAATTCCTAATCACCTCCCCAAGGCCCCACTTCTTTTATTTTTTATTATTATTATTATTTTTTTGAGACGGAGTCTCGCTCTGTCGCCCAGGCTGGGGTGCAGTGGCCGGATCTCAGCTCACTGCAAGCTCCGCCTCCCGGGTTCACGCCATTCTCCTGCCTCAGCCTCCCGAGTAGCTGGGACTACAGGCGCCGCCACCTCGCCCGGCTAGTTTTTTTTTTTTTTTTTTTTTTGTATTTTTTAGTAGAGACGGGGTTTCACCGTGTTAGCCAGGATGGTCTCGATCTCCTGACCTCGTGATCCGCCCGTCTCGGCCTCCCAAAGTGCTGGGATTACAGGCTTGAGCCACCGCGCCCGGCCGGCCCCACTTCTTAATACCATCACATTGTGGGTTCCGGTTTCAATATATTGAATTTTTGAGGGGAATTTTAGTCCATAGCACCCTTCGGTTTGCTATCTGGAATTAGGCAAGAAACAAATTAATGAATAATAAAAACACATATGTGAACTTGTTTCTATTTTACTTCTAAACACAGGGAAAACTTATGCTACGTTAGTATCACAAATATTAATACAGTTATCTAGATTATACTTTTAATTCCTACCTCAAATATTTGATAATTCACCATGAGATAGATTTTATTCTAAAATTTTGCCTCACATTTTGGATCGTGTCAATCATGGTGATCAAAACAAGGTTGCGTTTAATCTATGACCTACTAAGCCTGCAAAAAAATTCAAAAAACAATTCATATATAATCAATATTGTGCTAGAATTTAAATGATAGGATCCCAGAGAATCTGAAGACTTTAAAACTTGCTGACACCGTGGAATATATTGTCACGACAGCACATCCTTTTTCCTGTTCTTTGTTTATTTCCATAGGAAGATAACCCATTTTCTCAGACAATTTGAGAAAACTGCTATGTTAGAAATCTTTTTTAGAGAAGATAGGTTATGTAAAAAGCAGTAGAAATGCGTATTTTTTGTCTTAGTTCAAACTGTTATAACAAAGTAGCATAGACTGAGGGGCTTGTAAACAAAAAAAATGTGTGTCTCACAGTTCTGGAGGCTGAAAGTCCCAAATCAAGGTGCCAGCATGGCTGGGTTCCAGTGAGGACCCTCTTCCAGGTTGCAGACTGGAAAATTCTTGTATCCTCGCATGGCCAAGAGAGGAACAGAGGGAGAAGCTCTCTGGCTTTTTAGCGCACTCAGTCCATTCATGGAAGTTCTACCTTCGTGACCGCATCACCTCCCAAGGGCTCCGCGTGCTAACGTCGTCACACTGGGACTTAGGATCTCATTATATGAATTTTTGAGGGGACATAGATTTGCAGTCCGTAGCACCTTTCAGTTTCCTGTTTGGAATTAGGAGAGAAATCAATGAATGATTAAATTAGTAAGAACTTATTGCCTGTAACAAGAAGGCACATTATGGGTTGCAGTGAACACAGGCGGAGGAGACATAGGCACCTGGCATCATTTTAAGCACCCCTGTAAATGAACCAAGTGTGTAGTTGATATGGGGGACATTAGTTGACCTCCCTGCTGTCTGAGCTGCAATGATTTCATCCCATTTTCTGTGAATACTCTAGATGTCATGAGAAAATAATGCCCACGGCTGCCACATGGCTGAGATGCGGGCCTTCCTGAAAGTGTCACACAAAGGGGTTCTCTGAGGACTCCCAGCCATGCACAGATCTCTTTTTCCCTCTCTGCCTGTTTCTTCACTCCCCCTCATGCCCACACTCCTTCCTCCCTTCCCTCAAATGTTCTGTAGCTGTCAGGTTTCTTTTATAGAAATAAGTGAAATTATAATGAGACAAGAGTTAGACGTGCTGGAGATGAAAAGACAGACTTTAAGGAAATAATAATAATGAAAAAAAGGAATTGCCATGCTATTTGAAAGCTGTAAGGAGGAGGAAGGAGGGTAGATGAAGGATCTTACCCTGCTTGGGAAGCTCCCTTCTTGCACATTTGACTTTCAAAAATGCCTCTGATCATTTCCCAGGGAGCTGGTGATGAATTGAGTTGGATCCAAACAAAGCCTTCACAGCTGGGGCTGGAAAACCTTGAGACCCAAAGACCCTCTCCTTCCGGCCCGAATGGTCGTAGCCTCTTATGAGAAGCTCACTAGGTGTGACCTCTTCAGGAAGTTTGTCACTGAGAACAGATGCCTTCCCACTTCTGGATTTTTATAACATAGCCAGTTGTCTGTCATATCCAGAGGGGTTATTCTGCTCAGGATTGATAACCGAGGTTGATGCTCTCTGTCCCAGTAGAAGCAGAGTATTAGAGCTTATACAAATTTAGAGACTTACCGATTATAATAGCAAGCAAGCATTTGTATAGTACTTTACATTTTACAAAATGCATTCATGGACTTTATCATCTTTGTTTTTGTTTTTTGGGTTTCTTTTTTTTCCCTAAAAATGTTATGGGTCTTGTGTCCTTATCATCACCATTTTACAAATTAAGAAGTGGTAAAAGTCACATACTTTGTAACAGTAGAGCTAGATGTTAAACACAGACCTTTTATTTTAAAATATCTCGTTTTATAGCTGATGCAATTTATGCTCCAAATGTTAAGTGACTTGCACAAGATCTCACTCAATTCTTTTTTTTTTTTTTTTTTTTTTGAGGCGGAGTCTCGCTCTGTCGCCCAGGCTGGAGTGCAGTGGCCAGATCTCAGCTCACTGCAAGCTCCGCCTCCTGGGTTCACGCCATTCTCCTGCCTCAGCCTCCCGAGTAGCTGGGACTACAGGCGCCGCCACCTCGCCAGGCTAGTTTTTTGTATTTTTAGTAGAGACAGGGGTTTCACCGTGTTAGCCAGGATGGTCTCGATCTCCTGACCTTGTGATCCGCCCGTCTCGGCCTCCCAAAGTGCTGGGATTACAGGCTTGAGCCACCGCGCCCGGCCGATCTCACTCAATTCTAAATGTAGAAGCAAAGCAGGCATCGAAATCCTGGGCTTCCTGATCCTGAACAAGCAGCCATGACTCCCTATGTTCTGGGTGGAGGAATTGTTTTGGTGTGAAATCTGTGTGTTGCTTTTTGAGATAAGGCAGGTTTGGAGTGGAATATTGCAGGTTTAATTCTGAATATGATGAGGTTGAACTGTCTGTAGTGGAATTCCCTGAGGTATCTGGAGCTATTGTTCCTGGAAGATACCTAGACAGGAGATACACACTTGGAATTCACTGGCAGTCAGAGAGAAATTTAATCCAGAGGAATGGATGAAAATACCCAGCAGGAGTACACTGAGCTAGAAGAGAAATGGATTTATAATGTAGTGCTGGAAGATGGCAACATTTAAGCCACAGGTAGGAGGTAATCTTTTTGAGCAAAGATGAGAAGAAATAACCAGATAATTGGGTAAATTGGAAAAGAGTTTTTCTCTGCAATCATAAAAGTTTGTAAAAATCTGCAAATTAAGTTTTAGTAACTCATTTGGCAGCAAAGCTTGGCCTGACTGATGTGAGGATGCATACTGAATTCAGGGACTTCCTTGATTTACTGTAAGAAAAAAAAAAACAACTCAAATTAGAATCACGATCTGATTAAGTGAACCATGATTCTCTGTCATTCTAAATCCACCCATCTTCTGTGACACCCAAACTAGAGACAGACGGGGTTGTGATGGTGTTAGCTACTTTTGCCTCTGTCAAGGCCACAATAGGGCACTGTCTTCAGAAGTTTTCTCAGTAGCAGGTGTTGTGTGTATACTTGTCTTTTCCTAACGTAACTCTTTGACCAAGAGAGCAAAAACCCAACACAGGTGATCTGTCAACTCTTGAAGGCAGCCTTTCCAACTCTACACAAATTCAGGAAACAAACATGGAATGGGTTTGAGATAAGCCTGAGCCTATTGTGAGGTTGACTTTAGCTCAACTCTTGTTTACCAAATGACTCCCTTGAGTCTCATGATGAGGTTCAGGACATGGCACCCTAAAATATGGTGCCTTGTCATTTGAGAAAACAGTAGAAAACACCTTCCCCTAGCTCCTTCTCCCCTGAAGCAAGTTATAAGCACCTATGTGAGAGATGCTCTCCATGTATCCAGAGGAAGGGAGTGTCCTTATCTCTGAAGACAAAGGGACACAGAGAAGAATCTAAACAAACAGACATTGATAAGTCCCCCAGCTTTGTACCATTAGATCATACCCCCTTCGTCCAATCATACTTCTGCATGCCTGCCCGCTTTTTCATCCGATTTACCATAAAACTATACAGGTTTCCCTGTTTCTTTGGGTTAATTTCCTTATGAAGTCTTCTGTGTCATGTAAATATGAAACAAATTTGTATGTTTCCCTTTTGCTAGTCTTTTTTATTATAGAGACCTCAGCCATAAACCTAACGATGGGTGAGGAAAACCAACTTTTCATCCCTTACATTCACCCTAGCAAGTAGATCTTGGTGACATTCTAGATCCCCAGAAATTACCATTCACTCAGGGCCACTAACTAAGAGCTCTGGCTAGATGTTTCCTTCTTGCCGGGACACTGTTATCCTGGGTGTCAGTCACAGCTTTCACCGCGTCTTTACTAGAAGTTACCCAACACCTCCCTCTCTTCTGTCCTGGGTTTGTAAATTGACTCAGGTCAGAATGAAGTGAGGAGTTGTGACTTCAATAAGGTTTCTTCAACCAGGCTGCTCTTTGGCTGGCCTGGACTTTTCTCATTATACAAATTTGGTAGAAGAAAGAAAATAGTGTTATGCCCTTATGTGACCCTAGGGATCCATGGGAATGCAGTCACAGGTAAGGAAGTACCAGGCTGCGTCCTGTTATGGTTATTATATATACACTGCCTCTGCCAGCTAAATGCCAAATGTTGGTCTCCACCAGCCTGGGATCCTGCAATCCCCTCTGAAAATCAGGAGCCCCTTCATCAGCAAGGGTTCCCATTCAACAGCAGCTCTGAGCTCCTAAATACAGCCATGAGGACTGGCTCACTACCTTCACTTGCCGTGGTTATTTCTCAAGATTGGAATGGTCCCATCTTTCTGGTTCTCTCAGAGGCCATAGGCTAGTATCAGGTGAGTGGTGGGATATAACATGATAAATCTATTCCACCACCCCTTTCTCGGTGGATGTTTGGACTATTTCTTCGATCATATTTCAAAAGATTTTGCTATGTTGCCTTCATTGAGACATTTTTTTAAAAGAATGAAACTTGGGTTAATGGGATACAGTTTTTTTGGCACCAGGTTTCGTGATGGGGGCTTGTACCTGGCTGTGAGCAGGGCATTTTGATCAGGGCATGTATAGACTTACATTAAGTCAGACAGGTACTTAAAGTTGTAGAGCTGATGTACAACTGCCATAGTTTGTGTATAAGACTCTCAATCAGCCATGGGTATTTTGACCCAAGGGCTGGTTATAGTTTGTACTACACAAGTCAGTGCTTACTTCTGTACAAGAAGAGATCTAAGCAAAAACATTTGGACTTCTGCAAAGCAAAGGCCACTGATCATAGCCAAAAGGCAGGTGATCTGAATCTAAAAGGGCATAGGTGAGCGGGTAGTCTTAGAGGCTTTGCCAAGAAAAATGTGGCCTATCAAGAAAGAGATGGCTGCATGGGTCATAACCCTTCCTTCTGGGATGGGACCTCAAGATGAAGATGGCCTGTGCTAACCACCTTTGTTTTCTCAAAGGACAGACGCTTAAAACCAATATATTTGGTACCCAAAGCAGATCTTTTGTTAACATCTCCTCTATATGATGAAACTGTTTTAAGCAATAATCATGTAATAGTAATAATTGTTTTCATTGTTTGTTCTCTAGTTGTAAAACAATTCACCAATCCAAAGAAAGAATATATTTATATTTAAAGATGTTATTTAAATTCAGTAAGATATTTTATATATGAACTAAAATTTGGACTTACCAATCAAAAATATTACAAGTCTCAGTGGGTACTCTGTCTTCGTTCTTTAAAATCTTAAATGCAAATGGAAACTTCAGGTATCATGTCGACAAAATTGAAGAAACTGAAGTTACTCTCTTTGTCTTTGCAATCAAGGCATTATCACTGTTTATTATAATCTACCGGGGGCGGGGGACTCGGGGGAGCTGGGAGTATAAATAGCACCAGAAACAAGCTCAAACAATTGCAAATGTTTACAGGTTTGCTTTAAAAAAATAATTGACCAATAATAATTGTATATCTTTAGGAGGTACAGTGTTATATGTTGATATATGTATGCATGGCGGAATGATTGCATCCAGCTAATTAACATATCTGTCATCTCACCTGGTTACCATTTTGTGTGTGTGTGGTGAGATTTAAAATCTACTCTCTTAGCAATTTTGACATATACAATATATTATTATTAACTTTGCTCGGCATGCTGTGAAATAGATAACTAAAACTTACTCCTCTCTATCTAAAACTTTGTACTCTTTGAACACACTTCTCTCCCCTCCCCAGCCTCTGGTATCCACCATTTCTGTTCTCTACTTTTAAGAATATTGACTTTTCTAGATTACACATAAATGTAAGATCTCATAGTAATTGCCTTTTTGTGACTGGATTATTTTACTTAACCTCATGTCTTCTTGGTCCATCCATATTTTAACAAATGACAGGATTACCTTCTTTTTAAAGATATGCCACTGTGCATATGTACCACATTTTCTTTATCAATCTTTTGATGGACACTTAGGTTGCTTCCATATCTTGGCTATTGTGAATAGTGCTGCAGTTAACATGAAAGCACAAATATCTTTTTGATGTACTGATTCCTCTCCTCTGTATACCCCAAATTGGGATTGCTGGCTCATGTGGTAGTTCTATTTTTAGTTTTCTGGGGAACTTCCATATGGAAGTTTCCCAAAATGGCTGTACCAATTTACATTCCATCAACAGTGTACTAGAGTTCCTTTTCCTCTACATTCTCACCAGCATTTGTCATCTATCACCTTTCTGATAATAGCCATTCTAACAGATGTGAGGTGATATCTCGCTGTGATTTTAACTTGCATTTTGCTGATGATTACAAATGTTGAGCATTTTTTATATATCTGTAAGCTATTTTTCTATTTCGGGGAAACCTCTGTTCAGGTTCGTTGTCCATTTTTAATTGTTGTTTTCTTGCTATTGAATTGAGTTCCTTATATATTTTGGATATTAGTCCCTTTTCATACAAATGGTTTGCAAATATTTTCTCCCAATCTGTGGATTGTCTTTTCAATTTGTTGATGTTTGATACAATCCCATTTGTCTATTTTTGCTTTGGGATTCTATTGAAGAAATCATTGCCCAGACCTATGTCATGGAGATTTTCTTCCAATAGTTTTATATTTTCATGTTATACATACAAGTCTTTTGGTTTGATTTTTTATATGGTGTGAAATAAGGGTCTAATTTCATTTTTCTTCATGTGGAGATTTCATTTTCCTAACACCATTTGTTGAAGAGACTATCCTTTCCAGATTGTTGTTGGCACTTTTGTTAAAAATCAATTGACTATAAATATTTGGATTGATTTCTGGGCTTTCTTTTCTGTTCTATTGGCCTATGTATTTGTTTTTATGCCAGTACCATGCTGTTTTGATTAATATAGCTTTGAAATATATTTTGAAATAAGGTAGTGTGATGCCCCCACCTTTGATTTGTTTGCTTTTTGCTTAAAAGAAATGAAAATTGCCTTTGTTATTGTACTTAGGGTCTTTTATAATTCTCTATAAATTTTAGAATCCTTTTATTTTTATTTATGTGAACAACATTATTAGAATTGTGATAGAGGTTGCATTGAGTCTATAGATCACTTTGGGAAGTATGAACATTTTAACAATATTAATTCTTCCAATAAATGATCATGGGGTATATTTCCATTTATTTGTGTTGTATTAAATTTCTTTCATCAGTGTTTTAAAGTTCTCAGTATACAGGTCTTTCACCTCCTAGTTTCAATTTACTTCTAAATATTTTAGTTTACTTTTTGATGCTATTTTAAATGTGATTTTTAAATAGTCAATTGTTAGTGCATAGAAATGCTACCCTTTTTGTATGTTGATTTCATATCCTACAACTTTATTGAGTTTAGCAGTTTTACCTGTATTTTGGTGAAATCTTTAAGGTTTTCTATATATAAAATTAAGTTGTCAGCAAGATCATTTCACTTCTTCCTGATCTATTTGGATGTCTTTTATTTACTTTTCTTGCCTAATTGCTCTGGCTAGTACTTCTAGTACGATGTTAAAGAGTAGTGGTGAAAGTGGGCATCCTTGTCTTATTCCTTATCTTAGAGGAAAAGATTTCAACTTTTCACCATTCAGTATGTTGTTAGCTATGGGCTTGTTGTATATGGCCTTTATTGTGTAGAGGTACTTATTTCTATACCTAACATTAGAGGTTTTAATGAAAGGATGTTGACTCTTATCAAATGCTTTCTCTGCAGCTATGGAGATAAGTGTGTGGTTTTTATTCTTCATTTTTAACATGATATATTGCATTTATTGATTGCCTATGTCAAAACATCCTTGTATTTCAGGTATACAGATTTGCTTTTGAAATATATGTATATAGATTAATCTGCATCTGTCAGGGACTGCCTGTATACATGGGGATATTCAGAATTAATTTCTAGGCAAAACAGAACATCTGTTAAAGAATAAATAAAAAGTTGCTAATTTAAAGCTTATATATTATCAAAATGCTGCATTCGCAATTGTTTAGTACTTAGACTCCAAACAATTTTATTAAATGGAATAGTTTACCACTGACACTGTTTAGGATTGATGATAAATGGTGATGATACAAAACAGACCACCTTTTAGTAAGTTTTATTATTTTACATAATCTTCTTAGTGCATCTTTTTATTGCTCAAAACTAGGTGAACTCTTCCCACTTCTCTGTTCCTAGTATGTCAGTGGTTAGGCAATAATTCCATTGTAGAGAGAGGAAAGTATATAAGCCTTTTAAATATTAAGAAGGTTAAAAAAAAAAAAACTTGCTATTTATAGCTAATTTATGTAGGTAGAATTTTTTTTTTTTTTTTTTTTTGAGACGGAGTCTCACTCTGTCACAGTGGCACGATCTCGGCTCACTGCAAGCTCCGCCTCTCAGGTTCACACCATTCTCCTGCCTCAGCTTCCCAAGTAGCTGGGACTACAGGTGCCCGCCACCACGCCTGGCTAATGTTTTGTATTTTTAATAGAGATGGGGTTTCACAGTTTTTGCCAGGATGGTCTCAATCTCCTGACCACGTGATCTGCCCGCCTCGGCCTCCCAAAGTGCTGGGATTACAGGTGTGAACCACTGTGCCCGGCTTATCGCTAGATTTTGAGTACCATGACAAAAATTAGTAGAATTCTAGTTTCATATTATTACTTTTGAGCCTAGATAGGAAGTGTGAATGGCAGGTAGTTTTTGGAAGCCTACCCTGATCCAATACTTGTGAATATATAAAAAAGTGTCCCAAATCTGGGATTTAATATTAGCAAACATAATAGACTTAAAATTATCTTTTCCTAAGGGTCTATAACAGTAGGCCACCTATCTAGAGAAGTGATTTTTTTTTTTTCTTCATCTTTACCCTTGCTTTCTTTCTGGGGTTATTCTTCAACTGGCCAAAGAATCCAGAGCTATTTTCCATGTGACCCCTCAGAGACACAAACAACCACTCTTAAGTCCAAGTTCATTCAACTAATCATGCAAAAAGGTAGAATCAGCTCTACCTACTCCAGTCACAATGCCAAGTCAATAATCTCATGCAAAACAATGTTTTACTCTCTCTGTGTTTCAGTCTGTTTCCTCATGTATTTCCCCAGACTTTTATAGAAGTTAAAAAAGTGGAAACTTTTATAATTTGAGAGTTTCACTGGCTTTGTCCTCCCAAGGTGAAATTTGCACTTCCTTTAACTTATGGGGCATGCATGCTGGGATCTGTTTCTAATCACGGTTTGAAACAATCAAAGTTGATGATAGACCACAAGGAGAATTGGCTTCTTCTTGCAGGTCTCCATGGACAAGGTCATTTCTAGGTCTCTGGAAAGGTCAGTCAGTCACTTCATAAAAGAGAAACAATGCTGCTTCACTTGACACAAAGAATTAATGAGTGTTTGGGTGCAATAAAGGGTAGGGACAGGCATAGTTCAGGAAATTCTAAATTTTTCCAAGGTTTCCTTAAGATATCATTCCAGTTTTTTAAAGTCATACATTTTTTAGTAAATGTCTTAATTCTCAGGGAATACCTTATGAGACTATAAATTTAAGTGAGAATATAATCATGAAGTCTATTAACCAGTCTTTCTGATGCAGTAAGAAGAAAAATATCTTAGCCTTTAGCCTTCATGCTGCAAGAAATGAGAGATTCTTTAGACACACACACATACACACAACACACACATAAACAACTATAGCACAATCATAGACAAGTAGTCTATAACTTCTTTGGAGAATTTAGGAACTTTGCCATGGTAATCTTTTTCCATTAGCTTTCCCAACATTGCTGGACATAGTCCCCCAGATTCATAATCCTTGAATCCCCTCATCCCTTTGTGGCCAAGTCTGCTTAGTTCTCCAACATTTTGCTTTCAATGGGCACTTCATTTTAGGTGACCACAGGTGATAATTAAATTAGTTTCTTCACCACTGCTTGCTATGACGTGCCAAGGTCATATTCCCCAAGACTAGCTGATTTTTATTGCCTTTAGCTCTAACCAATTCCAGATACCCTCCATGATTTGCTATGTGTGACCACCCCGGAACCAATTTTTATGTCAATCTAAAAAAAGGTTTTAGTTGCTAGCAAATGAACCGACTATAGATGGTTCAAGTAGCAAATAAATGTTTGAAAGGGCTGTTAGGGTGTTCATACGCTTACTGGGAATGCTGAAGAAACAGGCAGAGAAAATTGGATAAAACAGAGCTACTCGAACCAAAAATAACATATAGATCCTGTTTTGTGGGACATATATGCTGCTGTCCCCATGCCCAGGAAACCAGAGGTTACTTTGCAGATGCTCTTAGCTTAGATGCTTAGTGGCCCCTACCATGATGAGATCTTGTTGCCTTATATTTCTAGTTTCAGTTTCAAAGTATATCCAATTGGTCTGGCCTAGGACTCGTGCTCAGGGCCTCCTGTCCACCAGGTTATTTGGCCCTGACGTTGACAAGCTTCAAAACCAAAACAATTAAGTTATTAGTTTCTGTATCAGGAGACACATTCTCCTTCCCAACAGACTATGTAAGGTGAGAAATTCTCTAAACATTAGGAAGAGAGCTGCCAAAAACTGGCCAGTGTTTACCGCATCTTCATTCTCTGAGTCAGCCATGGCAGCTACCCTCCTTCTTTACCTGGGACATTCCAAGCTTCTTTTCTTCTTAAGACCCCCATTGGGAACTCTCTTCCCCAGATCTTATATATGGCTGGCTTTTCCTAATCATGTAGGCCCTACCTTAAATGCCACTTCCTCAAAGTGGCCTTCTTCAACTCCCCTATGTAAAAAAACTGGCTGCCTTCTCCCAGCTTCACCAAACATGCTTTACCCCATTACTCAGTTCTCTCTTTTTGCATCACTTATCACTCTCTAAAATGATGTCATTTAGGTATTTCAATGCTTATTGCCTGCCCTTCCCATGTAACATATAAGTGTCACGAGGTCAAAGACTTTGTCTATGACTTATTCATTGTTCTTGCACCATTCAATCCTCAGCATCAAGAAATAGTGACTTGTACCTATTAGAGTTCAATTGGTATTTAAGGAATAAATAAATTAATCAAGGTGTAGGTTTGGAGTTGACAGAGATTCCAGTGGAATCAGAGGCCTGGACTAAGCTGGGATGCAGGACCTCCCGTAACTCCAGTGTGTATTATTACTGGCTTGCATTCTCCCCAGCAGAGTGCTCAGCGTGGGGCGTCAGTGCCGGAGCCCAGCCTGAATCTAAATAATGCATGATTCTGAGAGATTCTGAAAATAGAAAAGACCACATCAGTTCTAAGTCTTATTCTCAACGCATGTGGATTGTTCTGTAGGCACCACTTTCTGGCCAATCGGACTACACATTTTATGTGATATTGAGGTCCTACTGAGTAAATCGTCATTGCAGCATATACTGATTTATGGCAATTTTTGTTGGAATGATGAACTCTGCGTGCCTCTCTGATATGTGCATTTGACATGAACTGGGCAGTGTTACAAATGTCAATCACTGGGGTTTTTATCTTTTGTCTTAGGGAGTTGAAGACATTTCCCAATGTCTCCGAAAGGGCCAAAAAACATGTAAATGTTCTAAAAGGCAAGTCCCAGGGATTCTTGGACATGAGACAAGGTTTTAAGGAGTACCTAGAGAAGGCAGTTCCCATATCCTGTGTCAAAAATGGCATAAAATGCAGTTTATGTACACACACATCAGTAAGTCAATGGTCATTTCTGTTCCGAAGCAATTATATTCTGGCTTTGGATTGTCAGCTTGATGCTAAGGTAGACATAAATTGTCCAAACCCGCAGAGCTGAGGTCATAAAACATAAAGACTGCTCTCATTTCTGCCATTATCTTAATTTTATGACCTTGGGAAAGTCTCTTTACATTCTGAACTGCAGAATATTGTATAAAATAATCTCTAGGGTCATTGTACTCATATTCCTGTTCTTGGAGTTCCAAGAAATGACCTCTCAATTATGTTCATGGTGATGTTGGTGGGAACCACCACATGATTCTGAGATGAAGTTGAATTTTGATGCATATCATGTCTAAATGCTAGATCCTATTTTTAAAAAATATATATATATACAGTCATCCCCTTCCCTGTGAAGTATGAGAAAAATATTTTTCTAGGTTTTTCCCCTCTCAGAGAACTGTTGTATATTGACTAGAACCAGGTAAATATTTCAGACTTCCACTCTGGATGTGTCTTTGCCAGTGTACAGCAAGCCAGGGCTGAGAACACAGGCAATGCCTTTTGAAAGCTGCTTCTGATCACTGAAATTTTTAGCTTTGGCACGGGGAGGCTTTCTATCATCATTCCTTCTTTTTTTCTTAGTGCTACAGAAAATCATCTCCATTCTTACTGCTTTGCTTTCTCAGTGATTGCAACGTCACCCCTGATGTCACTGCATGAAACTCTTGATCAGCTCTGGCTGACTGCTTTGCCTGAGAAGAGGGTTGAGGCGATGTAAGCAGCTCTGGTTTTGCTTGAAGGGCACAGCAGCTGGGGCTCAGCTGCCAGTTTGATAAGGAACAGGAACTCTGCGCCATCCAAGCAGAAATCTCAAAGTCTCAAGGACTGCTAAGGCAGAGAAAGGCAGAAGACACATATGGCTGGGTTCTGAGCATATGTACTCAAGCCAGGGGAGAAAATTTACGAGAAGGACAGTTTTCCTGTGCCAATTAGGCATCTTTATATCATTCATTTGACAGGCAAGCCTATATCACTTGAGATTTCTAAAGGACAACATGTCTGTCACAGATGGTATAGAATATTTTTATCTCGAAATTCACATTATCTCAGAAG
Source organism: Rhinopithecus roxellana (assembly GCF_007565055.1). Classification (NCBI taxonomy): domain Eukaryota; kingdom Metazoa; phylum Chordata; class Mammalia; order Primates; family Cercopithecidae; genus Rhinopithecus; species Rhinopithecus roxellana. The sequence goes on from NC_044559.1 coordinate 86,193,984, forward strand.
GCTGATTATAAAGATGGAACTATATAGCAATATTTCTGGGATAAATATCAGTCACACTGAGGGCAAATCTCTCCTATGTCCCTCCCTATGCCACCCCCATTGGCTCCATGGAGACCTGAGACCTCTACTCCCCCTGGATCTCCTCCTGATATTTGTAAATCTTTATTTAATTAAAATGGTCAAATTCATTGCAGATGCATCAAATGGCCATTTTGGTGAACAAAAAAGGGAAGTATTGTTGAAGTTAATTTGCATACTGCAAAGTTTTCAAAATGGTGAGGCCCAGAGATACTGTAAATTTCTACCACATGCTGTTATTGTAAAAATAAAAACCTAAATGGACATGAAAAGATACATTGTCCCTCTAGGCATAGACTCTTTATGATGAAGCTGTTCAACTTAAAGCTAAGGTCACAGCCTGCATTTGTATTCTGTGATTATACATCTTTTCCACCAAACAAACGGCAATTTAAAAATGTGTTCGACTTACTGCAGAAACACAACAAAACTCAAGCTTCTTGGTGTCAACTATAGTCTCACAATAGATTCTTCAAGGAGACAGTGACTTAGCTACTTTACTCTTGGTAAACTAGATTTTAGGCACAGCCATACTCACCCTGGAAGTCTCCGGTCATTTCATTCTCTCTCACATGTATTTTATTTTAATTTTATTTTTTTGAGATGGAGTTTTTTGCTCTTGTTGCCCAGGCTGGAATGCAATGGCACGATCTTGGCTCACCGCAACCTCTGCCTCCCAGGTTCAAGTGATTCTCCTGCTTCAGCCTTCCGAGTAGCTGGGATTACAGGCATATGCCACCATGCCTGACTAATTTTGTATTTTTAGTAGAGATGGGGTTTCTCCATGTTGGTCAGGCTGGTCTTGAACTCCTGACCTCAGGTGATCCACCCGCCTCAGCCTCCCAAAATGCTGGGATTACAGGCATGGGCCACTGCACCTGGCCTTCACATGTATTTTTAAGTCCCTGTTTTCCTGCGATATACCTGAATTTTCCTCCATGAGTCGATCAAAAACGTGCTTTGCTGGGTTTGGAATTCTAGAGTCTCTTCCATATTTGCTGAGTTTGAGGAGCAGAATTAGAGAGGTTCTCAGGAGTCCTGCTTCAGTGGTGATGAGATAAAGGGCTGGAAGCTCTTGTAGTGTGGATGTTGGGAAGTGGGATACCTGCCCGCCATTCCATTACGCTAAGGGAAAGGTGAAATGAGGCAGGGGCTAAGCGCTTGTGCTGGATGCCCACTTTGAGTCTAGCTCTGCTGTTCAGTACCTTAGGAAGGTCACTTGAACCCTCTGTGTTGCAATTTTCTAAAGGATGAAATACACATGATAATTATAGAAACTACCTCAAAGCGGTGGTGGGGATTTAGAGGATTACAACATGCAAGTGTTTGTAATGATATCTGGCATGCAATAAGCACGATGTATATGTTATTATTATGTGATATGGCAGCATTTAACTTAAGTGCGTAAGTGGTAGGGGCAGAAGCAATTTTAATATTTTAAACAATGTCTATGTGAATAGACATTTCACTCCATTTGTAAGATTCCTCTGTAAAAGTAGTAGGAAAGATAATTTATCCCTATTTTATTAGTAAAAATCCTGATATTCCCTGTTGTAACCTATGAAGTTAGATAGAAGCAGGAAAATTATACCAATATTCGATAGAAGTTTAGTGCCTACAATTGATCAGACATAGTTCCCAGTCCAAGGAAAATAACTGAAAGAGCTGTTTTGAAGATTATACTCTTCAGAATTAAAAGCAGATATTTGATTAAAATCCATTTGATACTATAGTCATGGTGGAAAAATAGTATAGAGGGAATAAAGACTTCTGCTGGGAGAAATCAGGGAGGGCTTCACAGAGGAGGTGATATTTTTGGATGACCTTTGAAGGAAAAGTCAGGATTTTCTAAAAGACGAAAGAAACAGTGGCCCCAGAAGGATATGTCTGATGACTTCCTGACAGATTTTGCCTCATAGCCAGTCTGTCCTCATCAGTTAATAAACAATGCCTATCACCTCTGGGAATGCTGAGACCTAGATCCAGCCAAATGCACACTCAGGGTCTGCTCTCTGGGTGTCCTAATCATGGTATTCTGAAGGCTCCATGAAATCACTGGGGTTGTGGTTTGGGAAAAGCTCTGTTACCTAAGGGAGCAGTTACATTATTGTTCTGTAGCCCCATCTAATATTTGTGTAACAAGGAAAGACATACTAACTTCAACCCCACACAGTGACAGCATGGCAGGTGATCTCTTGCAAACTAATAGGTAACATGAATCAAATTCCGTCTGCAAAGACTTTAAGGTCCACCTACCACTGACTTTTAAAGAAATGTATTGGCTCCTATTGTTTTCTTCGTAATATTGAGGCTCCTTTACATCCATTTTCAGCCTAAAGTGTTGAAATTCACCTAGTAATCCAAGAGAACACTCTTGGTGTCAACCCTGTTGCCTGATAAACAGAAGTGATTATTCTGGAAACATCCTGACCATTGTGGTCTCCAAAGTTTTGTTCAATCTGCCTTCCCCAAGCACTATATGCAAAGTAAGACCACTGTGGAACTATTTAAAGTATCAAGACAATTATTACCCTCCCAACTCTGTCCTTGTGAGAGAGAAATACGTAAGAAACAAAGGATAAGATTGGATTTATTTAAAGTAGAATTCAGACTACTTTCTCATTCTTTTTTGTTTTTTTCTTAGTATGGAAATGGCTCAACATTTTCTCTTTTCTGCTGGTTTTCTTATGATTTTTAAATAACAGTTTAAAGCTATGCTGTCCAACACAGTAGTCACTAGCCATGTGTACTTCATGAGTCCTTGGAATATAGCTGGTCTAACTTGATATATGCTATGAGTATAAAATACACACAGGATATTGAAAACTTAGATAAACAGGCCAGACACTGTGGCTCCCACCTGTATTCCTGGCACTTTGGGAGGCCGAGGTGGGTGGATCACTAAGGTCAGGAGTTCGAGACCAGCCTGACCAATGTGGTGATCTCACCCCATCTCTACTAAAAGTACAAAAAAATTAGCTGGACATGGTGGCGTATCCTTGTAATCCCACCTATTTGGGAGGCTGAGGCAGGAGAATCACTTGAGCTCAGGGGGCGGAAGTTGCAGTGAGACGAGATCATGCCATTGCACTCCAGCCTGGGTAACAGGACTGATACTTCATCACAAAAAAATGAAAAAAGATAAAAGCAATGAAAACCATTATTTTTATATTGATTATGTCTTGAAATCACTATAATTGATACATGTTGGTTCAATAAAATACAGTGGCAAAATTATTTTTTCCTTCTAACTTTTTAAAAATATGGCTACTTGGAAATATAAACTTACCTATGTAGCTCATACTATGTTCATATTGCACAGCAATGCTTTAGCTGTACTCTGCTCTCTTTCCTGACACCCAGAGAGAACTGACAAATGCTGTCATTACTGATGCAGCTGATTTCTGGGACATCTAGGATAGTTTACAGAAAATACTTTTAGTATATACCTGGATATCCTGTCAGCTTTTCTCTAACAGTCCATGCTGTTTAAATTATCATCATCCCATGAGAACATCTTAAATTCAAATCTCTTATTTAAACTTAAATAACTATGGTAGTCACTGTGGTCTGTCTAACTGAGCTTTCATTTTCATCTCCCTTCTCCCTGTTACTGAAGCGGCATAGTTGTCTGGGTTAAATACCCAAGGTTTGTCATCTCACATTAGGGAGATCAAGGATGGGGATGCACAAGAAGTGAGTTTAAGAGCGAAAGTTTAATAGGCAAAAGAAAGAGAAAAGAGAATAGCTCTCTCTCCTGCATAGACAGAGGGTCACCAGTGGGTCTTCCAGTCTATGGTGAAGTGCACGTGGGTTTTATAGACTGGTTGGAGGAGGCGGTGTCTGATTTACATAGGGTCCAAAGACTGGTTAGACCAGGTGTGCCATTTACATAGCACACGAAAAAGCTGGACACTCCACCCTAATTTTTTATCATACAGATGGGTTCTCTACCCACCGGATGCCATGCTGCCTGTTCCTTACTGTACATGTGGTTGACAAAGAAAAGGGAAGACGAAGCCATCATGTTGAATATGCCTAGGCCCCAGGTTGACTTTTCCTATTGGCAAAGCTTCTGGCATTATGAGTGCAAGCTTCCAGTTTGCTTTTCTATGTCTGCAGCTCAATTTTTCAGGCTGCTGTTTGTTAGAAAAGCAATGATTTTGAGGCTTCTTTTCGTTAAAAGGAAAACCTTACTGAGGACTCTCTTACCCTCACTATCTGCCTAAATAATTTATTTTTATCTCCTAAATCATTACCTTAAACTTTGAAGGCTGTAGATTTTTAAAACTCTCTTACTCAGTCTCCGCATGTAGCAAGATATGGCCAGATAAAATAGTTTTTGACAACGAGACATGGTTGAAGCCAGCTGAGGTATTGTTTATGAAAAAGTTATTTTGTATCTGCTAAAAAAGGACTGTTGGTGCTACTGGAGTGCCTTTCTCCCTTCTCCTTGTCTCAGATGCAGATGGTTGCCTAACACCAGTGTCCATCTATGCTTAGCAGGAAAGGCCAGGAGAATCAGGAGAAACATAGATTCTGAGTCTCTTCTTTGTTCAGCTACTGAATCAATGTCAGAAATCACTCAACTCAGACTTCTTGGACTAAGGGAAAGTAAGCTGCCAGTTGTTACAGCTGCTGCAAATTAGGTTTCCTGTTACTTGCCGCTGAACATATTCCCAACTGACACACCAAGGCAATTATTTTCTGAGTGTCCAGAATTGGAAACTTGGTGTCATTGTTGACTGCCTCCTCTTCATTAAAAAACAAAATCAATCGCTAAGCCCTGCAACTTATCCCCTTTGATATCTGTCCCATGCTTCCTCCCTTTTAATCTTATTCTTGACATGTAAGTGCAATCTCTCCTTACATAATTCCTAGAATCATGAAACTAGAGATGCGAGATGCCACTTTCCTCCTCAAAACTTGTTAAATGCATCTCCATTTCTAATGAAGTGATGGCCAAATGGCCTAACCTGGTAAACAATTCAAGGATCTCTACAATCTGCTCATAATCTACCTTTTTGGATGTATCCATTCCCACTAACATACATATACCTTTTATCCCATTCACATGATGGTTCCCAAAGCCTCTTTACGTATTTATTCTCCTCCTGCACAGCCTTAAGTGTATCTCTCTCCCTGTCTGAAATACATTGCCTCCTCCATGCCACTATAGAAAACCAGCCTTATCTTTTCAAAGCCAGGTGATCTGTTTTACTTTCCTACTCACATTCTTGAGTTCCTCTCCCTTGCTGAGCTCTTTGAGTCATGCACACATTTTATTAAGACGCAGGTATAAGTAGCAAGCATCATGTTAGGTACTTGGAATTGAAAGATGAGTAAGACACAGCCTTCGCCATCAATAGATGGGTGGAAGAGGCAGAAAAAGATAATTTCAGTCTGCAAAAGTCACTCAGCTCGATCTTGAAAAGTTAGCTGAGAAGGTGCTGCCTGAAACAAAATGAAGAGTCAGTCACCAAGTGAAAAAGCAGGCAAAGTTGTTCCAGGCAGAAAAAAATACTATGAGCAAAAACCAAGAGATAATAAACACCATACTATGTTTAATGAGCAGTTCACCATCCCTCACATTTTCTTTGAGTTAGTGACCAAACTTGATAGAAATTAATGTCAATTCAATGGCTAAAATGTCCTCAAATTTGTTTTGGTGGCAAAACTGGCATCAAAGCACTTGTTACAATACCAGATCTTCCCTACGACTGTCCCATTAGTAATGCTTTGTTTTATTTAAAAGAAAATAAAGCACATAATGACCAATGCACGTAACTCGATGAAACTGTCAATCTCTTTTCTTTATTTGCACTGTTCCTCTGAATTTTCTATGGAATACCGTCTCCAGTGGGTGTTTGTTACAAGAAAATAAGAAAAAAAATAGGCATACCAAGATTTTAATTCTGAGTTACTATACAATGAAATAATATATACTTAACAAAAGACTTTATATTTTAGAACAGTTTTGGTGTCACAGCAAAATTGGGCAGACAGTAGTTTCCATGTATACTCCTGCCCCCCATATGCACAGTCTACCCCAGTACAACATCTCACATCAGAGTGAAATATGTGTTCCAATCAATGATCCTATGCTGGCACATCATTATCACCCAAAGCTCATAGTTTACATTAGGGTTCTTTCTTGGTGCTGTTCTTTCCATGGGTTTGGGCAAATGTTTACTTGACAGGTGTCTACTATTCTAGCAATAAACAGGATAGCTTCACTGTCCTAAAGATGCTCCGTGCAGTGATGACTCATCTGTCTCTCACACGTCTAACCCCTGGCAACCACTGCTCATTTCACTGCCTCCATAGTTTTGCCTTTTGTCAATATATACATATTTGCCAGATGTCAATATATACATATTACAAGGAAGAGATCAATGGCCTAATTCTTACACTATCAGATGAACTAGTTTTTGAGGAATGACCTACTAGGAAGGTGTCAGTGCTAGCTGTACCAGATGAAGTCTAAAATCTCAGTTGCTTAGCACAGTAAAAGTCTGTTTCTGGCTAACTTAACAAGGGCAGTTGTGAGCCTTCCTGCTTGAATGAGACTCTTCCCAGTAGGGATTTGGAGATCCTTTCACTCCGCTGGCTGGTTCCATCTTCTTCATCATGTGGCTTCCAGGTCCACCTTGTTACAAATCTAGTGGTTAGAAATTGAAAAGGGTTTACTGAGCCCTGTGTAGGTGGCTACTTCTACAGACCACGTTATTTCTGTACACGTTACTTTGATTGGAACTTGCTAAGCAGAAGGAAACTGTGGAAGTATGAACCACATGGAGTGGTTAATGAGTAAATTAATTTATCCCAGTGGACATGTGATAACTTTACACTACAAATGTAAGAGGTTAGCATACTGGTTAGGAAATAAAACTACATACAGAATTTATATTGTTTTTTTTCTTTTAAAGGCACTTAATTATATTCACTTATTGATTCACTCATTAACTTCTGTGTGTATGTGTGTGTGTGTGTGTGTATGTGTGTGTGTGTGTATGTATGTGTGTGTGTGTGTTTGAGATGGGGTCTCACTCACTCTGTCACCCAGACTGGAGTGCAGTGGCACGTTCTCAGCTCACTGTAACCTCAGCCTCCCAGGTTCAAGCCATTCTCCTACCTCAACTTCCCAAGTAGCTGGGGTTACAGGCGTGCTCCACCACACCTGGCTGATTTTTGTAATTTTAGTAGAGACAGGGTTTCACCATGTTGGCCAGGCTGGTCTTGAGCTCCTAACCTCAATTAATTTGCCTGTCTCTGCCTCCCAAAGTGCTAGGATTACAATCACTCATTTATTTCAACAAGCATGCACTGAGCACTTACCATTAAGCTAGGCAGAATATTAGGAGTGATCAAAGTGACGCATATCGGAGAAACTGATATTGTTATTCCATCTGGTAGAGTGTTTGTCCCAAAATAGGTGTTCACTAAGCATTCATTGAATTAATTATTCAATAAATAATCAACACAACATTGAAAAATGCGCTGTCATAGGGCTACAATAATTGCCACAGAGGGGACTGACAATATTTTATATCATATTGTGCTCTCTGAATTCCAAAAAGTGGCCCGGGGTACATTTTGGCTGTTTCTTGGAGAGATTAAAAACCTCATGTACTGATTTGCTTCCACTGTTCATTAATTCCTTAGCTAAATACTGCAACACCTAGAACAGTGCCAGATACCAAAGGAACACTCAATTATGTGCTTTTTGATGAGGCTGATGACAATAAAAGTTACAAGTCTGGAAAATGAATAGCAATGCTATATGATTCCGTTTTAACAAGCTGGATGGTCCTTCAAATTTGGAACATTTGGGAATTTGAGCTTTTTTCTCTCTTTCTTTTGCTCTCCTCTTTTTTTTCCTAAAGAGTGTTTTCTAAAAGAATCAGAGGTCTATTACCATGGAGTATGGCAGTTATAATTATTTATTGATAATTGATTATTTCTGAAAAATAATAGGTTTTTACTGGGTGTTAGTGAAGTGACCCTAAAGAGGAAAATCTGTGAATTTGTGGCAAGGGAGTATACATTGGTCAATTTATCCAATGACAGGATTTTTGGAGGTAAGAAATATTATTAGATTAACAAATCAATAAATGCTTATTATAAATATAACACAATGAATTTAGTTTTGTCATATCTTTCCTTCCCTGTGCTATAAACATAGAACAATAATAGATACAATCGGCATGAGATAGTCAATAGGATGTGTCCAGCCACATGAACGAGGTAAACGTCTCTGTAGATGCAGAGCACAGAAACCTTAAATCTATAAGAGACACAGGAAGTCACAGGCAGGAACATGGCTCCTACCCGGGAACAAGATCTAAAAGTGTTTGGTATACACTGGCCTAATATGAGGTAGGCCTATGCCTAAAGTCAGGGGTTGGGGAGGTCCTTAAAAATAGTCAAGAAACCCTGGCATAACTGAAACTGCATGAGTTCGTAACTTCATGAGGAACTCTGGGTCTATATAAGCCAGGAAACAAAGACAAATTCTGATGACAAGAAACTGGGAAAAAGTAGCTTGTACTCATGAATAGGTGTATAGATATCCCCGTATCTTCACAGAACAGACTTCAAAACCTAGTTCTTGACTGGGGGCTACAGACAATCAAGGAGAAGAAATATCCAAATTTTTAGATAGGAAAGGGGGATAATGAGAAAAAGAAAAAGTCAAGGAGAATTCAAAACATACATTTATTTTAAGAAAAATAAGCCTTTCTAAACAACCATTTCAAATATATAGAAAAAAATATATTTTATATATTTGAGAATTAATGTACTAAGAGAGTGTAAATGCAGTATATACCTTCCCAGATAACAGAGGCAAAAGCTTGGAGTATAAAAATAACTTTATTAATTCAACAGAATATAAGAGAGAAGAAAATAAAGAAGCAAAGAAAAACAAGTAATCTAAAAATAGAATAAGAAGTTAGCAATGAATCTAGATAAGAAAAGTGTAAATGCTTTCAAAGACATGCCCAACACAAAATAAAATTCAAATATGAAATAGAAGAAGTTAGAAAAACATTAAACCAAGGATACCTGGGGCAGAAATGTTAATATCAAGACAAATAGATAACTCAGAACACATTATTAGGGCTAAAGAAGGTAAATTATATAATAATGAAAGCAGTTACCTTCAAGAAGATAGGAACTTTTATGAACTCGACAACATAAAAAGAAATTTTAAAGCACAACTGATAGACATACAATGTAAAACTGTCAAATTTGCCACCATTTTGGATATTTTTAAATACCTATCAAACAGAAACAAATTAATCCCGCACAAAAAATAATTAAGGATACCGAAAATTTGAATGAGAGGATTAGTGACCTTCATATAACAAAAATATATAGAACCCTGCATACAACCTACAGAGAAAATACTTTCTTTTCAGCAGTACATTCTCTACAATTTTTATTATGTTTTTTATTTATTATTTATTATGTTATAGTTGCATGAGCTATAATTACAGAATAGTGCTAATTGTGATTTTTTTAGTTGATGTTCTCTTGTTCTTAAATTCAGTGTGAATGCTTTTATGTGTAACTTTGGCTTTAAGTTTTATATAATCAATTTAATAGTGTGACTGTTTTTCTTTCATTAGATTTTTTTCTTTGAGAAATGAAAATTAATATATTGGTATGATACGTTTTTCTCTTGTGACCTATTCGTTATTTCTGCAATGGATTGAATGTTTGTATCCTTTCAAAAGTCATATGTTTAAATCCTAACACTTGGTGTGATGGGCCTTTGGAAGGTGATGATTAGGTCATCATGAATGGGATTAGTGTTTTTTAAAAGAGATATCACAGATCTCTCCTGATCTCTTTCCAGCATGGGAAGATACAATGAGAAGTCAGTTGCCAGTCTAAAACTCCAAAGAGGGTCTTCACCAAAACTCAATCATACTGGCACCCTGATCTCAAACCTCTAGTCAACAACTTTGAGAAAGACATTTCTATTTTCTAAGCCACCCAGTCTATGGTACTGTGATATAGCAGCCTGGACTGACTAGGGCATTATCTTTTGGTGTTTCTCAACATTGATCTAGGCTTGCATTTCTCACATGAAGCCCATGTTATTGTGGATGTTTCTCTTTAAACATTTATTTATTTATTTTTAAGATGGAGTCTAGCTCTGTTGTCCAGGCTGGAATGCAGTGGCGAGCAGAGCTCACTGTAACTTCAAACTCCTGGGCTCAAGCCATTTTCCAGCCTCAGCTTCCTGAGTAGCTGGGACTATGGGTGCACACCACTGCGCTCGGCTAATTTTTTTTTTTTTTTTTTTTTTTTTGTAGAAACAGGATGTCATTATGTTGCTCAGGCTAGTCTTGAACTCCTGGCCTCAAATGATCTTCCCGCTTCAGCCTCCCAAAGTGCTGGGATTACAGGTGTGAACCATCACACCCAGCCTACACTATTAATTTTATTTGCTTTGTTTTTTCAGATTTTTTTGCATTGATATAAATTTCTTAATTTAACATATATTGATTGCATTCTCTCCTTTGACTGACAGAGCTAAACTTGAGCTTTTGGCATGTAGGAGAAAGTGTCAACTAACCCTTATGATGTTAGAATATCACATTTAGAAGCATCTCCCTACTCAATGCCAAAATGAGAGGGACCCAAATTGGAAGCTGATGGTACATCACTAAAATCTCTCTGTCACCTGGCCATACTATTTTCTGGTGAGCAGATAAATTCTTCAGTTTTATCTGGACCAAACACAGCCCAGTCTCCTCCAAACACTTTGTAAGGGTGAAGATGGGAGAAAGCATAGTAATACCAGCCATTACATTAGGTGTTCACTTCTCCGATTACTTACTCAGATTGCTGATTACTGGGCCCTCCAAAATTCTTGTTTCTGTCCCTGAAGACTCTGAAACTCTTCTCTAAAGAACAGTGGATTGCAGGTTTCTCTTCTTGTCTCTCTGGGCTATAATTTTTTTTTTTTTTTTTTTTTTTTTTTGAGACGGAGTTTCGTTCTGTCACCCAGGCTGGAGTGCAGTGGCACGATCTCGGCTCACTGCAAGCTCCGCCTCCCGGGTTCATGCCATTCTCCTGCCTCAGCCTTCCGAGTAGCTGGGACTACAGGTGCCCGCCACCACGCCGGGCTCATTTTTTGTTTTTTAGTAGAGATGGGGTTTCACCGTGTTAGCTAGGATGGTCTCAATCTCCTGACCTCATTATCCACCTGCCTCGGCCTCCCAAAGTGCTGGGATTACAGGCATGAACCACCGCACCAGGCCTATAATCTTTTCTTACTTGATCCATCCCTTAATTTAGTCTCATTCACTTTAAATGCACAGAAAAAAATAAAATACTTTATCTGTTAGTCTTTCTTCTTTCCATTATCTGCGCCAACACACATTCATTCTGTTATGTATTTCTTTATTGTCATTTTAATGAGATTTTCTGAGGAATGGTAGAAAATTGTGGGTGCCTATTTCAGCACTTTGAACACAGTGCTTCTCAATGTAAATTTTAAATGATTGTTGATGAAATAATTGAGATCTTATTCATCACAAAGTTTCTCAATCTATAAATGGTGGTATGATATATACTCTGGTCTCTTGCACAGATATAGCTCCTTAGGTTTAGGAAATTTTTTCAAACCAGAAATTTGTCTCGTGGTTGGATTTGAAAGTCAGTTGAACCTAGCTTTTGGCTGTAACAAATAGTTTTAAATAATATATGAAGGTGATACAATTCATTTGAGATAAGCATCTGGTTTTTAGTTCCAGGAGCAGTGATGGACTGTTATTAACTCAGCCATTTCCTCCTACACCAAAAAAGTATTTTACATCAGTGACATGGTAGGAGTTCTTAAGAACAGTGTTGAGAAAGAATGGGAGATGTCACTTTGGGAGGCCAAGGTAGGTGGATTGCTTGAGCCCAGGAGTTCAAACCCAGCCCAGGAAACATGGTAAAACCCTGTATCTAAACCGCCAATACAAAAATTAGCCAGGCCTGGTGTAGAAATTCTCTACATTTTAAAAATGCATCCTTTATGGATAAAGGCTTTGAGGACTTCTGGTTTATGGTCTAACAGATAATGAACTTGGAAGTTGCCACTCCTAACAAAAATATATAAAGTTGAACAAACTGAAAAATCACCATATCTTCCTAGATCCACCAGTGAAGGCAAATCCCTGACCCTCAAATTAGGGACACAGATGAATACAGAGAACTAGAATTTAATGGAGCAGAAAGCTACCAGCAGAAACTTCCAAGGAAACCAGTACAGGGGTAGGGAAATGAGAACCATAATGGACAAATTGCTGCAGGCGCATTGGACAAGCCTGTGGGTTAGAAACTATAGAGGGACTCAGTCACTTGTAAGTTTTTCCTCCAGGAGCACTACCAGGTCGTCACGGGAGCACTACCAGGTCGTCACGGGAGCACTACCAGGTCATCACGGAGAACATCAGAAAAACCCCCACCTCCACGATTCATGCAGGGGAAAGGAAAACAAAACAACTGAAATACCCAAGAGCATTATGTTCTTAATTTGCCTGCTCTCAGGTGAAACCAGCTAATCACAGCTTCTCTTGCTGGGGTTTTATCAGCGTATAACCTACCTGGGGGATGATAGATGCCCAACTTGAGCCCCCTCTAGTCATTCTCTTCCACCTAAGGAGAAAGGGAGGAACCAAGACGTGCTTTCGAATTAACATTTCAGAAGCACAGTCTCACAAAAACGCTGAGACCAAATCACAGGAATACAGAATGCTTCCTCTTCCGCCACACCCTTCCAGCACGTTACTAAAGGCCTATATGTGGCAGCAATACCTTTTATACAGTCCATCATGCCTGGATATCAAAAGAAAAAATTACAAGGCACGCTAAAATGCAAAAACAGCTTAAGTGCACGAGCATATTAGGCCCTTCTTGCATTGCTGTAAACAGAACCCTGAGACTGAGTCATTTATAAGAAAAGGGGTTTAATTGGCTTATGGTTCTGCAGACTACAGGAAACATAACAGCATCTGCTTCTGGGGAGGCCTCAGGGAACTTTTGCTCATGGCAGAAGGCAGAGCTGGAGTACATACTTCACATGACTTAAGTAGGAGTCAGGGAGAGGGACAGAGTGGGAGTGTTGATGGGGAGGAGGTGCCACACACTTTAATGAGAGCTCTAGTATCAACAAGGGGATGGCCCAAGTCATTCATGATCCAAACAACTCCCACCAGGCCCCACCTCCAATGCTGAGGATTACATTTTCACATGAGATTTGGGTGGGGACAATTATACAATCTATATCACAGAGAAAGTATTGGAACCAAAGTCAGACATGACAGGAATGTTGGGATGATCAGACCAGGGATTTAAAACAACTCTGACTAATATGCTAAGGGTTCTCACAGATAAAGCAGTCACAGCATACAAGTATTATACGAAAGGGGTCCAGATCCAGACCCCAAGAGATGGTTCTTAGATCTCACAAGAAAGAATTCAGGGTGAGTCTGTAGAGTGAAAGCAAGTTTATTAAGAAAGTTAAGGAATAAAAAATGGCTACTGCATAGAGCAGCCCAGAGGGCTGCTAGTTGTCCATTTTTATGGTTATTTCTTGACTATATGATAAACAAGGGGTGGATTATTCATGCCTTCCCTTTTCAGACCATATAGGGTAACTTCCTGATGTTGCCATGGCATTTGTAAACTGTCGTGAGGCTGGTGGGAGTGGAGCAGTGAGGCTGACCAGAGGTCAGTCTCGTCGCCATCTTGGGTTTGCTGAGTTTTTGCTAGTTTCTTTACTGCAAGCTGTTTTATAAGCAAGGTCTTTATGACCTGTATCTTGTGCTGACCTCCTATCTCATCCTGTGACTTAGAGTGCCTTAACCATCTGGGAATGCAGCCCAGTAGGTATCGGCCTCATTTTACCCAGCCACTACTCAAGATGGAGTTTGTTCTGGTTCATCATACCTCTGACACAAGCACAGAGGAGCAATGTAAACAGTGCATTCTTTCCTCTGCTAGCACTGTGTGTTTCTGACTGTGGAGGCTGTGAGCCCATGAACTTAATCATTCATTTACTCCTCTTGGTCCTGATGTTTGGCTGAGGCTTGAAATCCTAACTCTGGCAATCAACATTTCTTAGCTTACTTTGTGTTTTCTGTCATGGCATTCTCCCAAACCCTTTCCCAAATTTGCCTTTAAAATTACTTAAAAAATAAATTCGTTGTGGCCCACTAGCCTGATTTTAATGCTAATCCAGTTTTTGTTTTGTTTTTAGCTGGAACGGTATTTGCAAATTTGCAAGATGACTGGCCAGAATTAAGGGTGTATTCTGTGGCCATTTAATGAAGATTTGTTGTATGTGAATGAAATTTTCTTCTATTGTATTGTCCAAGATCAAATAGGAAATTAAACTTTTCTCTGTATTTACATTCACAGTACAACTAATTACTACCTCCTTCTTCTTGCTTTTTAATTTGATGTCATTTTAAAGTGCAACCAAGTTCATGATGGAACACACAGATATCATATAGCTCTAATAAAATACAGTCTCTCATTTTTTTCTTCTCATTTTGTGGAAATACTCAGTATTATCCAACAATAACCTGTAAGTCATGCTTCATTGCCACTGTATTTTATAATCTAGTGCAATGATATTTTTATTCCAAGCTGTGACAGCATGGGTGGATCTGAAACCAACAGGGTTGTATTGCAAATGTGGCCATTTTCAAACTAGCTGTAGTACAAAAGAGAAGTCGATGAGATAGAAAAAGGGACATTTAATTAAAAAAAAAAGGGCTGTGTATAATTTGTATTTTATAAACTGTAATTTAAACAATTTACTATAAAATTATGTTTGATTTCCAGTTTCTCTGTTTTCTCTGACTTTATCCCATATATATAGGGGTGTGTGTGTGTGTGTGTGTGTGTGTGTGTGTGTGTACGTGTCTAGGAAACAGGTTATGTTTTTGCAGTAATCTGATCTCAGAATGCAAATTCAGGTAGATCTTCTTTTAAAAAGCATAACTCAACATATACAAAATAATGTAAATGAATTCCCCAATTCATTCTCTCTTTTCTTGAATGATATTGAAGGATTCCAAGTCATAAACCCTAACAATACTGTCTGCCCACTCATCTGCATCTGCCCACTCACCAGATCCTCAAAGTGTTCCTCCCAATCACCTCTGGCTCCTTACCACTGCATCCTCAGGCACAAAATCCACCACCTATCAGGCTCTTTCAGAGTCCTGACTGTCCCTTCTGAGCGGATAGTCCCCTTTCTGTGCCTTCCTGTTTCTTCTGAGCACTCCTGGGTGTCTGTGTTCATCCTGTCACTCCCCATTGCAGTTCTGCATCTTCTGAGGAGAATGGATTTCCCAAGGATTATGGGATGTGGAAAATAGACCCTGTCCCCATGTGGCCCACTTTCAAAATGGCACCCTTGTGAAAGAGAGACAATGGGATAATCAAAAAGCAACTTTGAATGAACTTCCTGAATTTCATGGACATTTTCCACATTTAGACATGTCTTAAAGTCTAATAATAGTGTGTTTTAAAAGTTTAAAGGGCAGCCTTTGCTTTTTTTAGTGACATATAATGTGATTTCTTTTAATCAATAGCCCCTTGGATTTGATGAAATTTAGTGAATGCCTTCACCATGTTTTTCAAACATTCAGAAGATATTATGTAACTAGAGCAATCATCCTAAAATTCCTCTTTGTATATTTCGGCTCCTTCTGATTGAAATCCTCTTTCTCCAGGCCTGTCCAATATACTACTTTTCCTCAAATACTTTCCCTTTTTTCTCTGCTACAGCACACAAGCCTAGAGAAGATGACTTGTGAGAGAGGAGAAGGAGCCACACTCAATCAGAGTTCGGTCTGGGGAGAGCAGAGGAAAGAGTAAAGCTTTCAACACTTCATAGGAGTCATTTATATTCTATTACATTTACCAAGAAGAGTGTTTTGTAGCAAGACATCTAATATCCCTACAATTGTTTTTGCGCTCACACTGATATAATTCACAAAGTTCATCATCCTATCATTGATTCATTGCTCTGAGTTCCTGAAATAACATGGTACTATCAATATAATGAATGGTTTGCTTGTGCAAAGTACTGTGGAACACATTTTAACTCTGGTTACATGGTTGGTTGGTTGGGGAGGTCAGTTAGGGTGTTTCCCTTTAACTAAAATCTTCCTCAGAAACTCGACTCAATTTTAATTCTTGCCATGGAAGTCTTGAATTCCCTAAGAAAAACTATGAGCTTTTGGTCAGTATTTTTTGGGAAATGCTTACTCTAGTCTAATGAAATAAGTTAAAGTAGAGAAATGTATACCCATGTGTGGCTCAGCAAATAAATGCCAAAAAACCCCCACTTTTACCATAGATGCATAACAAATACCTTAAATCCTCTTTTAATTCCACATGGCTGTGAGGCTTTGCCTCGGGGAATTTGTAATTTATGCCATCGAGGTAAACAGTAAAGTTTTCTTGGGTTTATTTTCTTCCTTTAAAATATATTATAAGTAGCAATGTGAAATTTGCTACTTCAACATTACTGCCATTATGATAAATAAGAACATATATGTCTTCTATGTTTATTCGTGAACAAATTAAGCAGCATTATACTAAGATACACTAATATGGCTATTTGCTAAGTTGTATTTTCATGAACACATCCTCCAAGATACCAAGAGAGGCCTTGCAAGTTACCTCCTAGGTTGAAATAGTGACCCCAAGTCCTAAAAAAAGGCCCTTTTCCTTATATAGTCTCTTTTCTCAGCTTTTACTTCTGTCTTTAATCTTAGCTGTATACATTGAAATTGGAGGGATAATTGATCATTACATCAAGCAAGTATCTCCTGAGGTTAAACAGATTTCAAGAACTGTGATTATTTGATAGTTTTGGATTTAATCTTGTCAATGTCTTAGCAATGTAAACGATCACATTTACTCTAGAGCTGTGGCCATTTAAGCATGTAGATGCGCACTGTGTCGTCATTAGGCAGTCCGCTGTTTTGATAAACAGAAGGGTTCCTATTCCTTCAGTAAAAATCTACTGTGTGTTTTTCTATATATACCAGACCTTTGTCACCATCCACATTCTATGTCACCATCCACATTCTACGTCACCATCCACATTCTACGTCACCATCCACATTCTACCATCCACATTCTATGTCACCATCCACATTCTATGTCACCATCCACATTCTATGTCACCACCCACATTCTACGTCACCACCCGCATTCTACGTCACCACCCGCATTCTACGTCACCACCCGCATTCTACGTCACCATCCACATTCTACGTCACCATCCACATTCTACGTCACCATCCACATTCTATGTTACCATCCACATTCTAGATAATTTCATCTAATCTATTTTTCTAGGCCATTAACTTTTTTGATATTTTAAATCTGTTATTTAACTATCCATTGACACTTTCATTTTCTTAACTAAAACTTTTATTTATTTCTTGTGTCATTTTTTCTTTTTTGAAATATGTGAATTGTTTTTCCTCATATAATAGTTTATGTCTGTGCTATTTAATATTTATAATCTTTATATTGCATTACATGGGGTTTTTGAGTTATAATTGTATTATTTCTTATGCGAGATCAATTTTAAGTAACTGTGAGGCCTAGCTTGAATGTTTTTCCCTTGTGAAAAGTTTTTATTTGCTTCTGCTAATTAATTCTGAGAATTGTAAGGCTGGGACCACTTTTTAATGTTAATTTCCAGCCCAAAGTTTTCTGTGACTCGCAGATAGTACACGTTGGAACCCGAAACCTTTTTAGTAGCACATCTAAGACCACACATTCTCATGACAGACCACTTGGTTTCTACCTAGAGAGCAAGTCAAGATACTCAAGTATCCCTGTTGTCTTTATCTGCTGGACAGGTGGAAAGCTTTTCTAGTCTACCTGATCATTGAGGATGTAGCCTCAGAATCCTGGCTTTTTGTAGAAAGTCTAAATGTCAACTAGTCATCTCATCTAGAACCAAATCCTTACCTCCTATTCCCCATGGCCATTAAAATGCTACTTCCTTGGTTATCAAGACATGCCGTGTTTCCATTAAAACCTCTTTCTCAACTCATTTTGCTACTCTGTTTATGTTTTCATCCCAGAATATTATTTCCCTAATTTTATAAGCTTAAATCTGCATCTTAATAAATGTTTGTTATAATTTATTCAGAATTGCTCTTTGCTTTGTATTGGAGCTTCATCAAATTTTCCAGTATATCACATTATCATAAACAAATATATATTCTTTATTAAGAATGTTCTTGATTTAATTTCTTTATATTTAGTTCTCATAGTCTGGTATCATCATTAATCATCTCATCTCCTAAAACATCTTCTTTCTGGCTCCAAGAAATATGTATACTATTATCCTATGGTGTGGAATTTTTTCCCTATTTTTTCCCCAGTTAATCTCTGGTCTACTAAAACTGTAGCATTCATGGAAATCATAGCTGCATCCATAGATGCAACAAAAACCATTATTTTAATACACATATAATGAAAATTGGCCTTATTCATTAACATACTATTATACATTAGAATGGTTAAAATTTTTAATGCTGCCTAATTTAAAACCTTTTACTTTCTTCATCTGAAATTTTTAAGAGCACACATAACACAACTTCTGGGTAATGATTCAATATGTCTCTTGACATTTTTTAGAAACGCCACTCGAATTATTAATGTTAAGTGTGTTGTTGCTGAAAGAAAGGTTAAGAATATGTTGAATATCAAGATGCTGGTGTTCTAAATAATATGACACAGGCTATTTTTCATAATTGCTGTTGAATCTAAATTGGTCAAATAATGTATTCAGAGATTATTAGAAAATTATTTTCAGTTTCTGGCCATATTTCATGACCATAACTATTACCACAGCTATTTGATTTAAGTTAGATGTGCCAAGTTAAGTGTTATTTAGACTCAGATATAAGAAGAACCCACTGAAATGCACCAAACGTGCCATGCTGTAAAACTAGTATTAGTAGCAAAGAGGAGGGCAGAGTAGTGTAAGAGGAAGGTGAGAATGGATAACAGGTGGAAATTTAGTGAGCATATCTGTGTTAGAGTTTAATAATATTGGCAATAATTAACTAACTGTCCTTGCATTGTACAGCCAAAGCCAATCAGAGAGTTACAATTTTGTAGTAGAGATCTAGCTCAGATTTCAGATTTTGAAAAGAATATGGAAATGAGTAATGAAGAGTGACATTACTTCTAGGTTGTGGTTATCACTGGCAAAGAAATCAAAGAAGTATGTAATAAAGGTCAAAACACAATGAACCAGGTACTTAGAGTTCAGTCTGGGCAAGAACCTGACTGAATATTTTGGTGGACAATTTCCTGCTGTAAGATTATTTTTGTATTCCCTTGGTCAGGGACCAAACTGATAACAAAAACTAAGACAAATCTGGATAGTTAGGTGTTTTCCAACAGAAGTGGAGAGAGGAAGGACAAAGGGCAGAGCTGTATGGATAACAGATCAATGTCTTGGAAGAACTGTTGGAGGATTAACTTGGAGGAAGTTAATCAGACAAACTTCTGGGTTAGCAGGTTTTCATACTATTGTTGGATTTACCCATAATCATAATGGACATTTCAATTCATGTCGGCTCATTCAGTCTCCTTTCACTTACTGTTAGAAAAGGAAATTTTTACTAATCTATTTTCAAGATAATTGTGACATAGCATAAACTGTAGATGAATGTTTTTATAGAGTAAAAACTTCATTTGAAAATGGCCATGGCTAGTTCCTAAATACTAAAGAAAGATATAGTTAGGATATATTAGATAATATAGACTTAATAAATGGAATGTATTTTCATGAACAATTCCTGAATTTTTAAAATTAGAACCTATTTATAAAGGTGGGCTTTATGTTTTACACACTATTGTTATAAGAGGTCCATTTTTTTCTCAATATATTACACAATTTATGCTCTTCAGGATTCTTCCCCAATTATCTTTGCTACTTGTAATTGTTTTAAATTAATATATGAAGGTAAAGTTTTACAATGGAAACTCAGTTTGAAAAGTTATACCCAAAGCTTTTTAGAAAGCCTTCTATCTCACAGTGGTATGTAAACAATTATGTCATCGTTCATTTTCTGCTGTTATAAGAGCACACCACACACTAGGTAACTTGTGAAAAACAGAAGCTGATTTGGCTCTTGGTTCTAGAGGCTGGTAAGTCCAAGAGCACAGTGCTAGCATCTGCTTGGCATCTGGTGAGGGTCTTCTTACCGTTTCATAACATGGTAGAAGGGCAAGAGAGCAAGCAAAAGAGCAAGAGAGGAAAAGGAAGCCAAACTCTCATGATAACTAAGTCACTTCCTCAATAACGGCATTAATTCATTCATCAAGATGGATTCCTCATGATCTAATCATCTCTTAATACCATTACAATAGCAATTAAATTACAAGATGAGTTTTGGCATAGACATAAAATCATAGCAAATTAATAATCAAATTTTAAAAGAAATGAAGGTATTGGCTCTACATCAATTTGAATAACAGTTTTTTTACATTGTGTCAGTCTCAATGGGAAACAAATCTCCTTATCTGCACAAACCATTGTTTCACTCTTTTTTCCTTTTTTTCATTAATTGTGAGTTAAAATTAGCATATGAATTTTAATAATAATCTAGAAAGATATTGCCATTTATATTAATAGTCAGGAGCTAATTTTTTAATTAAAATGTTTCTTGCTAGGAGAGGCAGATCTATGAATTGTTCAAAACTTGGGCATGGAAATCCCCCGAATCTTCTTTTGACTTGGTCTGCACACGGCAAGCGTCAAAAACAAAACACTGCCTGCTAGGCTGCCAGCTAGCCTTTTTCCCGTCCATTCAAATATATTACTGTTCTGTCTTGGCAAATGACTTTGTGATTCACACTAAGAACATTTAGACCTAAAAAAAAACACCTTCTTTATGATATGTGATTTCAATGTCACATACTCCATATCTTATACCAAATATTAACTATTTTCACATTTGCTAGTGATTATAGATCTCTAGGAAATGTCAAATCAAGTGTCTCACATGGTATTTCTATTGAGTTTTGTAGCATATTATTTGCTGGTTTCATGATCAAAAGACAATGATACATGATTGTATTGTTCTTCCTAATTATATTTTTATGAAAGAAATGCATGTCACTAGCCATGGCCATGTAACTTGCAATGCCTCCATGCCAGAGAATACTTCCTAAGTTGACTGTCATCAGACTTTGCCATGACTTGCTTTGCCCAACTGCATATGACTGGAAGTAATGCAGGGCACCCTTAGGACTTTATTTGGGAGTGAGGAGGGACACTGTGGGCTTGGCCACTTATCTTTCTCTCCTTGATACTGACGGCTCTTTTAGCCTGGGTCCAAATAGAAAAAAGAATTGCAAAGCATTATGAAAGAATAGACTCTTCTACCTACCCCGTCCCCCAAAGGGTATTATTTTCTTTATTATCTTTAAGGGTAAATGTACATGTTTTCTCAGGTCATTTGGAGGACACTAGGCTGAGTAAGGGGAGAATTAAGACATATCTGGTGAACATTTTGCAGATTTTAAATAGAGAGATTTCGGCCTTTATCCTCTGTCCTCTTGTTTTCCTGTTTTAATGTTTGTGCTAGTAATTCTGCTATTAAATAATGCTAACCTAAAAACTTAGTCACAGTTCACAAAGTGTTTGTTGCATTTTTATTTTGTTTTCATGAGACAATTTGCTCTAATTTGAAGCCGATGTCCCAAATCAGTTTAAGAATCCAACTTTGTAAGACAAAAGATCAGCTTTTCCTACTTTATATCACTGTGGAAGAACACTTCTAAAAGAATAAGGATTGAACTGTCTCTGAGCTTTAATATAAGCTACTGTGCTTCAACTGAGTGGTCTGAGGCATAGTAAAGTAAGCTTATGAAAGGCTGCCACATGCTTAGTGTGTAAGTAATGGGTACATAAGAACATTCTGGTGAAGGGGAAGTTCATGTTGGGAGCAACACGTTTTTCTTCCCTTTGTGATTTGAATTCTATTTCAATTGTTTTGGAGAAAAGAAAAATGCCAGAAAGAATTCATATGTTTAGCTTGGGAGACTGGTGTTTTAGAAACCTCAGGGCTGATTGGCAGAATACTTTTCTACTTCAAAAATGTCACATGCCCTTATGGAGTGTGTATCAAATGTATGAATTACCTTCCTCATCCTCTCCACCTCTAAGAAGGAAGGGAGAGGTGCGTAGAATCCATTGCAATCACATCTTCCTGGAACAGTCTATTTAGCAGATCTGGTAGAATCTTCCTCTGATGAGGTTTAAGGTTGACTGCTTAGAGATGTTTTAGAAACTTTTCAGTCTTCATAAAAATAAATAAAAGCCCTACTCACAAAGGAATGATATTTGAGAGTCATCTCTAATATTAATAAGTACTACTTATTAATAAAATACAATAAGTACTACTCTTTAATAAAATGCAAACTATAAAAGTGAGACTTAACTGTTTGGAACCTTCGGATGAGAATACAGACCTTCTGTGAGAATGCTTGCAAAGTCTTTTTTTTTGCTATTCCCAGCTTCACCCAGCATAACCTTATTACAGCATGAAACTTCAAGAGGTGAGGAAGGAAAGAACTACTTTCATTCTGACTTGCTGGGTTGTTGAGTGGAAACATTTTTATTCACCCTTGATCCTAAAGTTTTTATGCACAGGCACTGTAATTTATTAAGATTCTCCTTCTCTTTATGAATAACTTTCTTCTAGTAAACTTCCATCTATCCATGGGAAATTTAAGACATTTCTGCATGTAATTATTGGCAAAATCACATATATTAATGAACATATAAATAGTGGAGAATGTGACTTATAACCATCAAATTGACCTTATCTATTTAGGGCTGATGAGTAACTATTAAAAACTTGAAGAAAGGTGTAATGATCATGTCTATCTCTCTGTATTACCAAAACCAAAACTTTTCATCTTTGAAAAGGATAAAGTTAACATTTTTCATTTTGCTATTCCAGATCCTCTACAATATGACCTCTCTTGCTTATTCTTCTTTCCCTTGCTACCTTTCTTTCTTGAATTTAGCAAATATTGCTCATGTAGCTAATAAATATAAAACACAGCTGGCCTGAGTGCAGTGGTGTTTACAACTAATTGATCACAACCAGTTACAGATTTCTTTGTTCCTTTTCCATTCCCACTGCTTCACTTGACTAACCTAAAATATAAAAATAGAGAAATGAAACATATATATATATATATACATATATATCACACTACAGTTGTAATATAACAACAAACATAAAAAAGGAGAAGTCTTATAATTTATATTCTTGTGATGAGAAAAATATATATATACACACACATACATATATGAAAAACAGGCTTGCTTACTCAACTTATTCAGTTATCTCACATTTGTCAAATTATACATACTCGGCTTCACACCCATGCATCTCTCCTTCATGCTCCCTTGAAATGGCCTAAATATGTTCTACTCCTTCAAGCACCAGGTCAAATCTCACTTTCTCAGCTAAGATTTGCTTTTTCATCTCAATCGTAGTGATCTCTTCCCCTTTTCCACAAAACTAAATTGTTTTTGGTATTACTCTGTTCTACCTTCCATCTTTGATGGATAGACTCTATCTTTATAAATGGAGTATTAATTACATACAAGAAAAAGTCCTATGTCTCCTTCTCTGTAACCCCAACTTTTGTCTTGCAATTTATCGTAGTAGAAGATAATTTAACAACAAAAAGTAGAATCCAAGAGGGCAGAAAATATGTCATGTAAAATTATGCCCCATCTTCTTTCATGTTTCCTTGGTAACAGAAATGTCTTGTCCACAGATTTTAATTTCCATTGTCATATCTGTGATGCTGTTTCACAGTGTTACTTACAGTTTTGTAAATTAGTGCTTATTCAACAAATCTAAAGTTTTAGCAATCTGTCACCAGGTGGTGACAAAGTCACAGTGGTACATAGTTTGAGCAATACGAAATGATAAATCATAAACACGTCTAATGCATAATAATGTTACACAATCTTATATACATGTAATTTCAGATTCTTCTTTAGTTACCTTCTGTTCTAAATTCTGGAAATACACAAGAGATTCTAAACTCAGGTTTAAAGACAGACTCTTTTCTATTCACAGATACCCACTTTTGTATATGTTTTCCCTGGCTCAGGGGAAGAGAAAGATACTGAACTCCAAGATTAGGTTCACCATTCATATATGTGTCAGTTTCTCTGATTGCTCAGCTCTCAGGGAGACCTGAATGTGTCAAAAAGGTTGGCCTCCATTTTCCCTCTCAGTTAAAAATTACTGACAGTCACTTTCTTGGTTCTGGTTAAAACCAACCTTCCTGTCTTTCAATGTCAGTAGGAAAGACGCAGCAACAACCTTCATTCAAATTTTCTAACAGTTTTTTTAAACTCCACAGCTATAATTTAGCAATTAAAAGGAGAAATTGGGTCTCTCATTCCAGGTGCTTTCTCTGATCATTTTTTCTTTCTTTTTTGTACTTAACTCCCATGCTACCTTATATGTACCAATTAAATAGGGCTCCAGTCCCTGTCCTTTAAACATACTCCATATTTTTCAGACATGGTACCTTTGTCTTTCTTGCACATCTCATGCTTTTTCTCCTTGTCAAAATCAGAGCATCATTTTGGTACAGCCCAAAATTTACCATTACATAAAATCTTTCCTGACGCCTGCTGCTGTTTGAGATTCTTTCCTCTCCTAAACACTTGTATGTATTCACTCAGTTCTTTAGGACACTTGTATGCTGCCAAGTATTGTATTTATTTTCATAGTTGTCTTCTGAAATCAAAGGTATCTTAGAGTATAGACAATATCTAATTATCTTGATGTTTCCTAATAAAACTCACTGCATCTGGTTTCTTATTTCTCAAAGAAGACCCTCTTGAGTCAATATGAACAGAATTTATTATGTCATATACAGTATGAGTTAGCATTTGAGTTGTATTGGTTATAGCCACAAGATTTTTTTAAAGCAGAATTAAACATTAAAGAGAAATTAGAAAAGTATGTGTTATGCATATGTACACACATATGCATATATATAGTGTTAAACTGAATATGTTTAGATACAAGGATATACATTATTGGGCAATAAATTTTACTTTTTTTGTTATCTCTGACACTAAACAAGAAAATACAGGGAGGAAAACTATCTTTCTTTTAGATTTTGTTCTAATTAGGACTTTATTAATGTTTTGGGGTAGAATTTAGAATATATTGTGCCAATGACCATATTACATGAAGAAAGAGACATAAGAAGAAATTTGGCCAGAGGGGAAATTATGAGTGATTGACTTGAGGGAAACAGGAAAAAATGAGTTCATATAAATCAATTACTAACTGAAGTTAATTATTAAGGGTAGACTCAAGAAACATGAATGTTTATATAGAAAGCAAGTGGATTCAAGTGGAATGATCCCAAAAGAAAGCTGCATAAATGGAGTGGGATAAATGTGCAATTTTACAGTAAAACATTTTAAATACAAAGAAATGAAAGGAGAAAAAAATGCCTATCCAGTTTTTAAAAAGTTTATTTAATAAAAATGTGTACAAATCACACATAGAAAATGACTCGTTGCAGAATGAAGGGTGAGCCTCAGATCTGTAGGAGTCATCTCAGTGTATTGACCTTGGTAGATTGAAGAACAAATATGGAATGCCAACAGGGCATTCCAGGCAGCACAAAAGGAGGCCAAGAGAACACAAGAGCCATAGCTTTGGCCGGGCGCGGTGGCTCAAGCCTGTAATCCCAGCACTTTGGGAGGCCGAGACGGGCGGATCACGAGGTCAGGAGATCGAGACCATCCTGGCTAACACGGTGAAACCCTGTCTCTACTAAAAAATACAAAAAACTAGCCGGGCGAGGTGGCGGGCGCCTGTAGTCCCAGCTACTCGGGAGGCTGAGGCAGGAGAATGGCGTAAACCCGGGAGGCGGAGCTTGCAGTGAGCTGAGATCCGGCCACTGCACTCCAGGCTGGGCGACAGAGCGAGAGTCCGTCTCAGAAAAAAAAAAAAAAAAAAAAAAAGCCATAGCTTTAAGCTACTATTGTGCAAAAACTGCTTTAAAAAGACAAGAAACACGGCACTAGGAAAACAAAATCCTGGGCATGATTTGTGAAATGGCTAAAATTACATTCGTCTCCATTGTGAAAATTCTTCAAGGCTGCTGAAAACCAAAAAGTACGTATGTCAAATACAAGGTTTTTTATTAAGTTTTGTATTGCCCAAAAATGTACTTGAAATTTATTTTTGCAATTATATATTTACATTTGTATATCAGAACCAGACTAATCTTTGCTTCAGCCACAGCTCAGTCAATGCTTATTTTTGTGATTGTGGGAAATGCCGAAACTTTTCTATTTTGATGTTTTTTGTTGGCAACATAGAAGCAATACTCTCTGCTTGGTGGTGGTGAAGTTCTTGAAGAGTCAGTGAAGTGAATGAGGCAGCATCGTGTACAGATCTGGTCAAGAAATAAGCCTTCAATTAGCTCTATTTTACCTTATAGTGCTTTGCAATTAAAAGTTTTAACTTCTGCTTTACATAGAGAGTTTTTAAGTATATAACTACATGTTAATTTATTTTTATTTATTTTGTATTATACTTTAAATTCTGGGTTACAGGTACAGAATGTGCAGTTTTATTACATAGATACACACATGCCCATTAATTTGTTAAACAGGCTTCAGTCCAGCTGATTTACTCCATGACTTGAGCTCAGCTCAAGCTGAGAGAACAGACCCCACGCAAATTTAAAGGCCTGGTTTCTTTAGCGATCTATGCCATTTCATGCAAATCCTTTTACTCACCCCTGCAACAGGACTTCTACACCTCTACACCACCTCCCAGCATTTCCACGAATTAGTCAAGAACTCAGACAGATTTTACTATTCAACAACAAGGTGGGGTTGATTGTGTCAAGACAAACCCCATCTTCTGGAATAGAAGGATCTAGGATACGAAGTCAACACACCGAAGTGGAACAGAAAGAGATAAACAAGGAAAACGTTTGGCTTTCAGAGTCGATGTGTAAGATATTGTGTCACAATGAATTACTCATTCTTTAAAACCTATGGGATATTTAAGCTCTTCTGAAAGAAATAACACCATTATATAAAAGTTAAGTGCTTAAAGCTTCCTCATGTATTCCCACACATATGCACCAATAAAACTGATGAAATATTCTACAGTGGCAAGTTCTAGTAAGGCCCAATCAACTCACCCATTAAAATTACATTTGCTGAACCAAAACTTAGCAGCTGGGATGCCATCTTGTATATGCCTCAGTCATTCCATGAACAATATTTACCTCTCTTTAGCTTCATTCATTCAAAATATTATTTTTTTCCTATCTGACATATAGGAGATACTCTATAATTATATAAAATGAATAGGAACTAGGAGAGATTGAAGAATCATTTTGAAATTTATGTGCTATTTCAGATATTTAAATAATTTGAATCCAAATAGATTTAATTCATTAAATTACTTTGGCATTCATTATTTTCAAGGCATTCTCACAGGTATCATGGGATATGCAGAGAAAATGATGAAATTCTTATAGTCACCAGTGTAAAAATAATAAGAGTGTATCATAACTAGATAGGGTTTATCAAAGGATGAGTGGAAGGGTTTAATGTTAAGAGACTTCAGAAGTGAACTTATATAATCATATTGAAACAGGTAAATAAAACACAATTCGTTAAAATTTGTTTTTTTCAATGAGAACACATGGACACAGGGAGGGGAACAACACACACTGGGGCCTGTCAAGGGGTAGGAGGCAAGAGGAGGGAGAGCATTAGGACAAATACCTAATGCATACAGGGCTTAAAACCTAGTGATGGGTTGATAGGTGCAGCAAACCACCATGGCAAACCACCACATGACATGTATACCTATGTAACAAACCTGCACATTCTGCACATGTATCAGAACTTAAATAAATCAATAAATATAAATTAAAAATTTCTTTTCTTTTTTTTTTATTTTTTGAGACGGAGTCTCACTCTGTCGCCCAGGTTGGATTGCAGTGGTGCAATCTCAGCTTACTGCAATGTCTGCCTCCCAGTTCAAGCAATTCTCCTGCCTCAGCCCCTTGAGTAGCTGGGATTAGAGTCGTGCACCACCATACCCAGCTGACTTTTGTATTTGTAATAGAGACGAGATTTCCTCATGTTGGCCAGGCTGGTCTCAAACTCCTGACCTCAGGCGATCCACCCGCCTCGGCCTCCCAAGTGCCAGGATTACAGGCATGAGCCATTGCACCCACCCTAACATTTCTTAACAAATACAAAATGGAAAGGAATCACATGAATAGGTCATGATCGCTACCCAAAATATACAACAAACATCCAGTTTATCAGCAAAACATAAAAGCATTCTTTTAAAAACTGGGTAAGACTCCAGGTAACACTGTGAAACCGCGTCTCTACTAAAAATACAAAAAACTATCCGGGCGAGGTGGCGGCGCCTGTAGTCCCAGCTACTCGGGAGGCTGAGGCAGGAGAATGGCGTGAACCCGGGAGGCAGACCTTGCAGTGAGCCAAGATTATGACACTGCACTCCAGCCTGGGCGACAGAGCGGGATTCCGTCTCAAACAAACAAACAAAAAACTAGGTGAGACAAGGATGTCTGCTTTCACCACTGTTGAGAAGATAAAACCAAGAGTTCCTGGAGACCAAGACAGCTGGAGATTGCAAGACATGTTCACAGAGAGGAAAGATCGCTGAAGGAGTTCTAGAGATCGACTAAGGGTCAGCCACAAGTGTACTGCTAAGTACCAATCAGTGCATGTGTTCAAGGAAACTATCTTACGATGGAATAAGAACCACCTGAAAGTAGTAGTCTTTCACAAAAGAGCTTACCCAGAACAAAATACACAGGATATCAGGTACTATACTGTGAAATAGACTCGGTAGTAGGACAGAATTAGCCCTGAACTCACGTCTGCTGAGGTTCCTCTAACAAAGCTTAAAAGCAAGCATGAAAAGGGTGGCTATATTTTTGGAAGTTTTCTCCCTCAATCTTCATGTTGCAATTTGACCCCAGTGTTGGTTGTGAAGTTCAATGGGAGGTGTTTGGGTCATGGGTGAATCTCTCATGAATAGATGAATGCCCTGCCTTAAGGGTGTGTAAATTCTCACTCTGTTAGTTCCCTTGAGGGCTGATCATTAAAAAGAGTCTGACACTCCCTAACTACCTTGCTTACTCTCTCACCATGCGACCTCTGCACACTCTTCCTTCCCTTCACTACTGTGAGTGGTAGCAGCCTCAAACCTTCACCAGGTGCGTATGCCAGGGCCTTACTTCTTGTACGGTCTGCAGAATTGTGAGCCAAATAAACCTCTTTTCATTATTAATTACCCTGCCACAGGTATTCCTTCACAGTAACACAAAACAGACTAAGACGACTATCAAGCTGTTTCCAAGAAACTTGCTGGTATTACACAAAAAAGTTCAAGAGTAGTTTTTTAAATATGAGAACATCCAGGACCCAATAATTTAAAAATACACAATGTATGTATGCCATCATTTCAAAAATCAATAAGCATGCAAAGAAGTAAAAAAAAAAATGAGGCCAGGTGTGGTGGCTCAAGCCTGTAATCCCAGCACTTTGGGAGGCTGAGGCGGGCGGATCACGAGGTCAGGAGATGGAGACCATCCTGGCTAACGCGGTGAAACCCCGTCTCTACTAAAAATACAAAAAATTAGCCGGGCATGGTGGCGGGCGCCTGTAGTCCCAGCTACTCCAGAGGCTGAGGCGGGAGAATGGCATGAACCCGGGAGGCGGAGCTTGCAGTGAGCCGAGATCGTGCCACTGCACTCCAGGCTGGGCGACACAGCAAGACTCCATCTCAAAAAAAAAACAAAAATGACACATAATGGAGAGAAAAATAATCAGAACTGACCCAGAACTTTAGTGGTCTAACATGTAATAAGCTTAGAAGTCACTCTAATACTAACAAAAAGAAAAACCTGAATAAAATGAAAATCAACAACCCTTATATTCAGCAGAAAACTAAAATCACTAGGCAAACTTTAGCCCACACATTGGAGACACAGGTAAATACAAAGATTTACTGACTCCTGGAGCAGAAGTCCAGGAACAAAGGCCACCACTAAAGCCAGTACTGGATTCCTTTTACCTGGGAAATTATGTTCAGCTTTCCACAAAAAAGTACAGGGCATATTAAAGACAAAAACAACATGTAAAGGGACAAAGAAAGCATGAGAACCAGGCCCAGATATGACAGATATCTTGGCATTATCACACTGAGATTTTAAAGTAACTATATTCAGTGTGCTAAGGTGTACAATGGAAAAAGTAGACATTACATAAGAACATATGGGTAACATAATCAGATAAAGACTCAGTAAACAATTTAAGGAAAATTCTATAAAAACCATAACAACAACATTAATGCCTTTGTTGGTCACATCACTAAACTGAAAAGAGTGAGAGAAAGAATGAATGAACTTGAAAGAGGTCAACAGGAATTTCATAACTGAAAGGCAAAGAGAAAAAAATAGATTTAATAAAACATACAAGAACTCTGAGATAATTCTGATTAAGTATATGTTGAATAGGAATACCAGAAAAAGAAGAAACAGAGTGAAAATGGAAGAAATATTTGAAGGAATAATGGCTGAAAGTTTTCTAATATTAATGACAAACACCACACTGCAACTGAAGACATTTAGAGATGACCACTCAGGATAAATGCCAAAAATACGTAACTGGGCATATTATCTTTAAATTTTGGACATCCAAAATAAAAAGAAAATATTTAAGGAAGCCAAGTAGGGTGGGGAATAC
Organism: Rhinopithecus roxellana; assembly: GCF_007565055.1. Lineage (NCBI taxonomy): Eukaryota > Metazoa > Chordata > Mammalia > Primates > Cercopithecidae > Rhinopithecus > Rhinopithecus roxellana. Next base: position 86,224,948 of record NC_044559.1, read on the forward strand.
TACCTATAGAAGACCAAGGATAAAAATTGCATTGGCTTTTTCAGAAACCATAAAGGCAAAAAGAGAATGCAGTGAAAATATTTAGTTTTACAGAAAAATCCAGCAACCTGAAATTTGGTATCTGGTGATTTCTTTCTGAACCAAACAAAAGTAAGAAATTTGTCACCAATAGATTTACTTTTCAAGAACTGTTAAAATAAATTATTTAGAGAGAAGGAGACCTTCTGAACCAAAGAAAAATTTAAAAATTGTCAACAATAGACTTACTTATCTAGAACTATTAAATTTTTTTAGGGAGAAGAAAATAAGCTATGTTAGAAACTCAAATCTGCATAAAGCAAAAAAAGATCATTAGAGAAGGAATAAATGAAAGTAAGATAAAATATTTTATTCTTATTGAGCTAAAAGGTTTTTTCAAAATAATAACAGAAATAATATATTCAGTGATTATAGCTTATGGACAAGTATTACTCATTAGCATCTTTTTCTTTTGGCTTGAATAGCTCCCTTTAGCATTTCTTTTAAGACAGGACTGATACTGATAAACATCCTCAGCTCTTGTTTGTCTGAAATGTCTTTATCTCTCCATTTCTCAAGAACACTTCTGCTGAGTACAGTTTTTCTGGTTGGCAGTTTTCTCTTCAGCACTTTGAATATATTTCCCCATTCTCTCCTGGGCTGTAAAGTTTCTGCTGAGAAGTCTGCTACTGGGTGCACTAGAATTCCTCTATGTTATTTGCTTCTTTTTTCTTTTTGCTTTCAAGACCCTTTCTTTGTCTTGGAATTTGGACAGTTTGATTATATAGTCATCCCTTGGTATCCATGATGGTCATTTCTAGTATGCTCCCTTGAATACCAAAATCTATGGATGCTCAAGTCCCTCATATAAAATTAGGTAATATTTGCATATAACCTGTGAACATTCCTCCCATATACATTAAATAATCTCAACATTACTTATAATACCTAATAAAAGTTAAATGTTATATAATTAGTTTTATACCATGTTTTATATTTGTATTATTTCTGTAATAATTTATATTGGTGTTTTAAACAGTATTTTAAATCTGCAGTTGGTTGAATCAACAAAAGTGAAACCTGTGGATGTAGACGTTGGACTGTAATATGTCTTAGAATAGTCTTATTTAGATTTAATCCAGTTGGAAACTTTCGGCCTTCCTCTACCTGGATATTTCTTTCTTTCTCTAGGTTTAGAAAGTTTTCTGCATTTTTTTTAGATAAGATTTCTATCTTTTTATCCTTTTCTTCTCTTGATTTACCTGTGATGACTTGAACATTTGATTTTTGGGTACTTTCCCATAAGTCCTGAAAGTTTCTTCATTTCTCTTTATTCTTATTGTTTCTTTTTTTTTTCCTCTTCTGATGGTATATTTTCCAATAACCTCTCTGGGTTCACAGATTCTTCTGTTTGATGAATTCTGCTGTTGATGCTTTCTATCGCATTTTTTCTTTTGTTTATTTAGTTCCAGGATTTCTGTTCATCATTATTGTTGCTATTGCTGTTGTAATGTTTCTGTTGAATTTCTCATTGTGTTCAGTTATTGTTTTCCTAATTCCTTTTAATTATTTCTCTGTGTTTTGTTGAAGTACACAAATCTTTCTTAAAACAATTATTTTGAGTTACTTTTCAGGCAGTTGATATATCTCCATCTCTTTAGGGCTGGTAACTGGTGCTTTATCTGTCTGGTGATGTCGTATTTCCCTAATTGTCCTTGATCTTCATTGCCATGCATCAGTGCCTGTGCATTTGAAGAAGTAGGTACTTACTCCAGTCTTTATAGACTAGTTTTGTCTAGAAACACTTCAATGTTAAGCCTGTTTAGAGGGTCTGGGTAGGCCAGTGGGCCTGTTCCTTATGCCCAGCACCGTGGTGGCCATTACAGCACTAGGCCATTTGAACACTTTAAGCCTAGGATTACTTCAGTTGGCATGGTGCCAGGCTATAATCCCATAGCTCCTGAGGCCATCCCAATGATGGGATGGATTTATATGTACCATATTTGTTACTGTTTTCTCTTTGTTGCTCTTATTCTCTGTTTCTAATTTTTGTCTTTCACCTTTATCTTACCTTTCATAATTTTACTTGAGCATTTTATATGATTTCATTTATTCTCCCCTGCTAGCATATCAACTATGCTTTGTCAAACAGGCGGACGTCATTGGATATGGGGCTTTGGGCATCCCTGTTTGTTGAGATTTGTTCAGAGCCCAAGGCCACTGCAGACTGCAGATGGAGTCCACTTCATAGGGACTGTGCTTTCCCACTTGGTGACAAGGGAGGTTTGAAGACTCAATCCACAGATATCAGTTTAGAGTCAGGGGCCAAATTAGTCTGCCTGGTGTAGCAGTGTTAGTGTCCAAGGCAAAGTATTATGTTTATGTCCTTCTCTTTCTCCCAAGTGGATAGTATCTCTCTCTTCACTGTACTGCTTGGTCTTGGGAGAAGAATGATAGGGGTAACATGAAACTGACCTTTCAACCCTCATCAACAAATCTTTTCATATTATTATGTTATAACAATGTATTGTAGCATTCTACTTAGTTTCTTTGGCTATTTTGAAGATGTTTTTATGCGTGGATAGTTGTTCAAATTGATGTTGAGGGATGATTGCTGCAGATTCCTAAATTGCCATCTCACTCTACTCTCCTCCAGTTCATGGGTAAGTAACATGAATGACAGTAATGGTATGAAAGAAAGGAGAGAACTTGGAAATACTCTGTCAAAAAAGTACTTGCAGTACCTATGACATGTATAGTAATTTCAAAGTGGGTTTATATTAGTTATAAATGTATATTGCAAACTCTAAGGTAGCCACTAAAGCTCTTTTTAAGGAAGCATAGTTGATATGCTAGCAGGGGAGAATAAATGAAATCATATAAAATGCTCAAGTAAAATTATGAAAGGTAAGATAAAGGTGAAAGACAAAAATTAGAAACAGAGAATAAGAGCAACAAAGAGAAAACAGTAACAAATATGGTACCTATAAATCCAGCTATATCAATAAGTGCTTTAGATGTGAATAGTCTAAATCAACTAATTAAAAAACAAAAACTATCAGAGTAGGTAAAAAAAAAAAATACACAACTATACATTGTCTACAAAAGACACACTTTAAATAAAAAGGAACCATTTGATTTTTTAAAAGGATTGAGAAAGATACACCATGCTAACATTAATCAAAGGAAAGTTAGAGTAGCTATCTTAATTTTAGGCAAAGCCAACTTCAGAGCAAGGATAATTGCTTGTGAGGAAAACAGGGGCATTAAATGATGACAAAGGTTAAACTCTCCTAAACCTTAATGTATACGCATCTAATGGAGTGTCAAAATATGTAAGGCAAAAACTGATAGCACTGCAAGGAGAAACAGATAACCACTATTGTATTTGGAGCCTTCAATACCCCTCTGTCAGTAACTGACAAATGCAACAGACAGAAATTCAGTAAGGACAAAGCTGAACTCGACAGCACCGTAAATCAACTGGATATAATTGACATTTAAAGAATACTTCACCCAATAGCAGAGCAGAATACACATTCTTCTCAAGCTTCCATGGAATAGTCACCAAAATAGCCTACATTCAGTGACACAAAACACATTTTAAGAAGTTAAAAAGAATAGAAATCATAAAAGTATTCTCCCAAACCATGATGCAATTAAGCTAGAAATAGATGCCTGAAAGATAGCTTAAAAATTCCAAAACAGTTGCAGGTTAAACAACTTACTTTTAATTAACATGTAGGTCAAATACATTTCAAGAGTAATTTTAAAATATTTTGAACTAAATGAAACTGAAAATAAAACATCAAATTTGTATGATGCATCAAAAGCAATACTTAGGGGAATTATATAGCATTGAAGGCATATATCAGAAGAAAGATCTAAAATCAATAATCTTATTTTGTACCTTAGGAAACCATAAGAAGAAAAAATTAAAACCAAATTTAATTTTAATCCTAATGCTTACTAAAGTAAGCAGAAAAAAGAAAAGATAAAAAAAAGAGCAGAAATCAATAAAATTGAAAACAGGTAATGGACAAACTTAAAACTAACACTTTAAAAAATCAATAAAATTGACAAACTTCTTGCTGCGAAAGAAAGGATAAAAGAGAGAAGACACAAACTACTAACTTCAAAATAAAAAGCAACTGTCACTACTGACACAATGGACATTAACAAGATAGTTAAAAATATTATTAACAACTCTATGGCCATAATTTGACAACCTAGATAAAATGGACCAATTTGTCAAAAGACACAATCTGCCAAAACTCACACAAAATGAAACTGATAATCTGAACACATCCTTATCTATTTTAAAAATTGAATGAATAATTAATAATCTTCCAAAACAGCACCAGTTTTAGATGGATTCACTGGATAATTCTATAGTACATTTAAGGAGGAGGTTTTATCAATCCTTTACAATATGTTACAGAAAATGGAGGCAGAGAAAATGTGTCCTAATTCCTTGTATAAGACTGACATTACCCTAATACCAAAACCAGATAATGTTATTAAAGAAAGGAAAACTGGAGATCAATTTCTTTCATAAACCTTTGCAAAATTTTCAATAACATATTATTAAATTAAATTCAACAATATATAAAAAGAATTATGCACCATGAGAGAGAGGAACTCATTCTAAGTACACAAAGGCAGTTCAACATTCAAAAATTAATTAATCATATCAACAGAAGGAAAAAGAAAAAGCATGTGATTACATAAAAGATGCAGAAAATGCATTTGACAAAATTCACTCATTTATGATAAAACTTTTCAGTAAACTAGGAATGAAGAGTAACTTACTTAATAAAGAACACCTACAAAAAGCCTATAGTTAACATCAAACTTAATTATGACAAAGTAGATACTCTTCCACTAATACCAGGTACAAGGCAAGGATGTCCCTTCTCACCTATCCTAGTGAAAATTATGCTAGAAGTTTCAGATAATGTAATGAGAAAAGGATGTAAAAATTGTATATATTGAGAAAGAAGAATATAAATCTTTGCATACAGATAAAATGTCTACCTGAAGATCACGCCACTACACTCCAGCCTGGGTGACAAGAGCAAGACTCTGTCTCATAAAAACAGAACAAAACAAAACAAAAATGTCTGCCTAAATAGAAAATCTCAAAGAATTGCAATAAAAAACAAAAACACAAAACAAAAAAACTTGCTGGAACCAAAAAGCAATTCATCAACATTGCAGACTATGAGATTAAAATACAAGTCAATTCATTTTCTATATACCAGTAATAAAAATTGGATTTTAGAAATAGAAAAGCAGCATCATTTACTTTAACACCAAAATTGAAATATTTGTGTACAAATCTAACAAAATATGTACAAGGCCTATATGAGGAAAACAACAAAACTCTCACAAAAGCAACCAAAGGGCTAAATACACAAATATGTTCCATGTCCATGGATAGGAAGACTTCATATTGAGAAGACATCACTTCTTTACCACTTAAGCTGTAGATTCAATGCAACCCCAGTAAAATCTCTGCAAGTTATTTTGTGGATTGACAAACTGATTCTAAAGTTTTTATGGAAAGCAATTGTCCTAGAATAGCGAAGACAATATTGAAGAAAAAAGTCTGAAAACTGACACTACTATACTTTAAAACTCACTATATGCAGTATTCAAGACAGAGTGGTATGGCAAAAGAATAGTCAAATATATTAATAAAACCAATACAGACGTGAACAACTACAGTCAACTGACCTTGAACAAAGAGGAAAAGACAGTTTAATAAAGGGTAGTATTTTCAACAGATAATGGAACAAACGGAACCCATGCAAAATACAGACTTTACACCTTTCACAAAAACTAATTCAAAATGGATCATAGATATAAATGAAAATGCAAAACAGTAAAATGCCTAGAAGATAACAGGAAAAAATATAGGTAACATTATATTTGGAAATTATTTATTTTTTAGATAAAGTTATTAAATATATTTTGCTTATTTATATGAAACTTAAAGTTATTAAATATATTTTACTTATTTATATTAAACTTAATAAAATAGTTACATAAATTAAGGAAGCCCTTTAACATTAACATTTAGTCCCCATCATGAACTGAAAAATATTTCTAGGCTTGTTAAAGGAAATAAAAGTCATTACTTCTTATTTTCAATATTTATTTATGATGAATAATTACTGAAAAATATAACACAAAAATAAACTTCTACAATTATTTCTAATAATTACACATAAAACCTGTTGAGAGCCCCAAAATTGTGTGTGTGTGTTTTTGTTTGTTTGTTTGTCTTCTTTTTTCTATTACTGTTCCAACTTCCTATTTGGATTACTTCTCTTTTTTTTAACTTTTAAGTTCAGGGGTACATGTACATGTTTGTTACATAGGTCAATTTGTGTCATGAGGGTTTGTTGTACAGATTATTTCATCACCCTGGTATTAAGGCTAGTAGTACCCATTAGTAATTTTTCCTGATCTTATCCCTCCTCCCAACATCCACCTTCCAATAGGTTCCAGTGTCTGTGATTCCCCTGTATGTGTCCATGTGTTCTCATTATTTAACTCCCACTTTATAAGTGAGAACATGTGAGATTTGGTTTTCTGTTCCTGAGTTTGCTAAGGATAATGGCCTCCAGCTCCATCCATGTTCCTGCCAAGGACATGATTACTCTTTTTTTATGGCTGCACAGTATTCCATGATGTATATGTAGCACATTTTCTTTATCCAGTCTACCACTGATGAACATTTAGGTTGATTCCATGTCATTGCTATTGTAAATGGTGCTGCAGTGAACATGTGCATGCATGTGACTTTATGTTAGAACAATTTAAATTTCTTTTATGTATCCAGTAATGGGATTGCTGGGTGGAATGGTAGTTCTGTTTTGAGGTCTTTGAGGAATCACCACACCATTTTCCACAATGGTTAAACTATTTCTACTCCCATCAACGGTGTACAAGCATTCCTTTTTCTCCACAACCTTGCCAGCCTCTGTTATTTTTTCAGTTTTTAGTAATAGCCATTCTGACTGGTGTGAGGTGGTGTCCCATTGTGTTTTTGACTTGTATTTCTCTGATGATCAGTGATATTGAGTTTTTTTTCCCATATCCTTTTGGTCAAATATGTCTTTTTTTAAGAAAAGTGTTCATGTCCTTTGCCTACTTTTTAATTTTCTTCTTATAAATTTGCTTAAGGTCCTTATAGTTGCTGGATATTAGACCTTTTCAGATGCATATTTTGCAACAATTTTCTCCCATTCTGTAGGTTGTCTGTTTACTCTGTTGATAACTCCTTTTGCTGCACAGAAGCTCTTTATTTAATGAGATCGCATTTGTGTGCCCTCGCTATGAAATCTTTGCTCATTCCTACGTCCCTAATGGTATTGTCTAGTGTGTCTTCCATGCTTTTTATAAGGTTGGGCTTTACATTTAAGTCTTTAATACATATTGAGTTAATTTTTACATATGGTGTGAAGAAGGGGTCTAGATTCAATCTTCTGCCTATGGCTAGCCAGTTATCCCAGTACCATTTAATAGGGGGTCCTTTCTCAGGCAATGACTTTTTAGATATAATACTGAAAACATAATCCATGAATTAAAAAAATGAGAAGTTAAACCTTATTAGAATTTAAAAGTTCTGCTATAGGAAAAGAAAAAAACTGTTAAGAGAATGAAAAAACAAATCACTTACTAAAAATCTTTGAAAAGCAAATATCTCTTAAAGGACTGGTATTCAAAATATCCAAAGAACTCATAAAACTCAACAATATGAAACCAAGTGACCCAACTGAAAAAATTTGCAAAACATCTGCCCAGACACTACTCCAGAGAAGATACACAGATGGCAAACACGCATTTGAAAAGATCCTCAATATATGTCATCATGAATACAAATTAATACAACAATAAAATATGACTACACATATACTAGAATGGTTAAAATCTAAAAGACAGACAATACCCAATGCTCGTGAAGATGTGAAGCAACAGAAGCTCATTCATCACTGGTGAGAATGCAGAATGATAAACCACATTGGAAGACATTTTGAAAGTTTCTTACACTAAACGTGTTTTCCATACAATCCAGTCTCATGCTCATTGGTATTTGTCCAAATGAGTTGAGAACACAAGGATGCATACAAATGTTTATTGCAGCTTTATTCATAATTGCCAAAACCTGGAAGCAACCCAGGTCCTTCAGTTGGTAAATGGATAAACAATCTGTGGCCCATCTAAACAATGTGATATTACTCAGTGTTGACAAGAAATGAGCTCTCAGGCTATGAAAAGACATGAAGGAAGTAAGTGTATATCACTAAGTGAAACAAGCCAGTCTTAAAGGCTACTTACTGTATGATTCCAAAAATATGATATTCTACTCCTGCAAAAAAAACCCCACAAAACTATAGAGACCTTAAATAGTTTAGTGGATGCCAGTGGTTTGAGGGGAGGGAGGGATCAATATCCGGAGCACGGTGGGTTTTTAGAACGATACAACTATTCTTATATGACACTCTAATGGTGGATACATTCCATTATACATTTGTTCAAACCGATAGAATGTACAACACAAAGTGAACCCTAATGGAATGTATGGACTAATAGGACTAATAACAGTGCATCAATATTTGCTCATCAATTGCATTAAACATATCACAGTAATGCAAGATGTTAATAATAGCAGAATGTATGTGGGGGGAGTGGAGGTGTGTGGAAAATCTCTGTACTTTCTGCTCAGTTCTCTATACATTTAAAATTTTTCAAAAATAGAGTTCTTGAATTTTTGTTGAGAAAATTGACCCAAAATATTATTGACAACACTTAGTAGACAAAAATATCGAAACAGATTTTTGTAATTGTATTTTGTATGTTCTGGAAGGTAGAGAAAGATTGATTGTGTTAAGTAGAAACACAGACTTTATAAAAATAATTAACTATAACTGCTCTAGAAAAAATGCAATGCATAGGATGAACAAATATACTACATGGAATTAATAGGAAATTTAACATTGGAAAATAAAAGGTTAGTGAATTGGAAGACAAAATAGAAAGACTATCCAAAATTAAACGGAACGGAAACATTTTTTAAAAATGAATGAAGCATCACTTAGCTGTGGAACATCTTCACTGGCTACAATATATGTAAATTGAGTATCAAAAAAAATAAGGGAGAAAAAAATTGAATAAATGCCCAATAATTGTTTAAAAGTTTAATTAAAACTACCAGTACACAGATCCAAGATGGTCAATAAGCCCTAAGCAAAGAAACATGAAGAAAACAATACCAAGGTTACGTTAATGAAATTGCTTAAAGCAAGTTTTAAAGAAAAAATCATGAAAGCAGCCACTGAAGAAATGCATATTATGTACAAGCGATAAAAAGCAATATGGTGGTTTTTATTATGTTTCTATTAGGAACCAATGCAACCAGAATAGAATAAAATAACACCTTTACTGAACAACAACAAAAAAGCTGTCAACTTAAAATTTTCTATTCATGAAATTATTTTTCAATAATGAATTTGAAATAAAGGCTGTCAAACACACAAAAGCTGAAATTTTATAATTATTAGGTTTGGACTGCAAAAAAAAGATACAGTAATTCCTTTAGCATAAAGAAAATAATACCTGATAGAAATATGATTAACCACATGAAGAAAGATTAATATGTCAGTAAACATTTTTATAACAATTCTCATTCTTAAAATAAGTATAGTATAATTGTTCTAAAGGCAATAACAATATATTTTAGTTTATAATAAATGTCATAGTAGCTTGTATGACTAAAATGGCACAATGATCAAGAGATGAGAAATGGGCATTGTGTATAGTTCTTTTACTATACATAAAAGTAACCATCAAAAAATATAGCTAATAAACCAAGGAGATTAAATAAGATCATAAAAAGGAATAAAGGCACCAAAAGACCAGTGAAGAAATAACAAATAATAAAATAATAGACTTAATAGACATATTAAAAATAACATTAAATGTTGACGGTCTAAATATTCCAGTTAAAAGGCAATGATCCTCAAACTGGATTTTTTTAAAGCAAGTCCCAACTATATACTGTCTACAAGAGATTTACCACAAATATAAAAACCAAATAACTTAATCAGAAAACGTATATATCAGAGAAAATACATTATTAGGGTAAAAGGAATTTTTCATGATTCAAAAATCAGTTCATCAAGAGGCATAATAATCCTAAGTGTTTATGTACCTAATAATTAGGTACCTTTATTATGTACCTAATAAAGAAATTCAAACACATGAAGCACAAGCTGATAGAACTGACAGCACAAATAGACGAATTCTCAACTACTGTTTGTGTGACTACAATACCTCTTTCTCATTAACTGATTAAAGAAGAAGGAAAAAAAGTCAGTAAGCATATAGAAGACCTGAACAACACTACCAGTCAACTAAATGGAATAAATATTTTTAGTACAGCCCACTCAACAACAGCAAAATATACATTCTTTTAAAGCATACAAAGAACTTTTGAAAGTAGGATATATTCTGGGCCATCAATAAAGTCTCAATAAATGTAAAACAATTCAGCCCTATAAGTGTGCGCTATGACTACAATAAAATTAAATTAGAAACAAATAGCAGAAAAATATCTTGAAACTACTTAAATGTTTGAAAACTAGCATACTATTATATAACATACAGGTTAAAGAAGAAAATCAAAATGGAAAGTAAAATATGTTTTGAATAGCTATAAATTGAAAATACAGTATGTCAGTATTTTGAGGATGAAGCTGAGGTAGTACTTGGAAATGTCTATGGCTACATACTTACGCTAGAAAAGAAGAAAGATCTTAAATCAGTGGCTTAACTGTCCATCCTAAGAAACCACAAAAAGAAGAGCAAATTAAACCCTATATAAGTAGAATAAAAGGAAATAAATTCAGAAAAATAAATAGAAAACTAATACAAAAGTTAATGAAACCAACTATTATTTTTTGAGAAGGTCAATAAAATTGATAAATGTCTAGTGAGATTTGTAGGATAAAAAGAAGGCACAAATTACCAGTCCCAGGAGTGAGAAAAGTGATATCCTTATTCATTGTACAAATATTAGTAAGGAAATATAATGAATAACTCTGTATCCATAAATTCAACAACTTAGATGAAATTTACAAATTCCTTGAAAGACCCAAATTAGAAGAACTTTGTGTCTGTGAAACAAATGAAATTTATAGTTTAAAACCTTCCCACAAGAAGGACTCAGAACCAGGTGGCTTAATTGATTAATTCTATCAAGTATTAAATATTAGGCCAGGCGCGATGGCTCATGCCTGTAATCCCAGCACTTTGGGAGGCTGAAGCCGGCGGATCACCCGAGGTCAGGAGTTTGAGACTAGCCTGGCCAGCACAGTGAAACCCTGTCTCTACTGAAAATACAAAAATCAGCCGGGAGTGGTGGCAGGCACTTGTAATCCCAGCTACTTGGGAGGCTGAGGCAGGAGAATTGCTTGAGCCAAGATTGTGCTACTGCACTCCAGCCTGGGTGATAGAGTGAGACTCCATCTCAAAAAAAAAAAAAAAAAAAAAAAAAAAAAAAAAAAAAAAAATTAAATATTAAAAGAAAATAATAGTTACTCTTCATCAACTCTTCAAGAAACTGAAAAAGAACACTTCCCAACTCATTCTATGAGGCCAGCATTACTATGATACCAAAACCATATGAAGACATCTGAGAAAAATAAACGAACTAACCTACCTCATGACTTTCTTAAAATTTTGCAAATTTAGCTACACACACACACACACGCACACACACAAATATAAAGGGCAACACACTTTGACAAAGTTTAGTTTATTCTGAGAATTCGTGTTGGCTCAACATTAAAATTCTTTTGCTATAATTCACCATATCAAAAGTATAACAAAAATATGATCACTTTAATAAATGCAAAAAATAATTTGACTAAATTCAGCATTTATTAATGGTAGCAATTCTCAGAGGACATTGTTTCCTGACCTTTGTATCAAATTAGGCACCCCTGCTCTGTTTCCATAGCTTCCTATTATTTTCCACACCATAAGATTTCTCATACTTTTATTGTTCAATTGCATTTTTCATTCTTCTGATGTCTGGTAAAATTACTTATATATGACTGATGTTCAGTTGATAAACTGTTAATGCAGGTTTGGTTCTTGGCTAACTGGGAGATTCATTATCATATTAACATCATGAGAATTTATAATTGCTAATTGTTCATGGGTACTTTGATGTACCAGGCAGAGCACTAAATGATTCCCATGCAAACATTTATTGTTTTACAACTACCACATAAGGCAGGTCATTTTATTAAAGTTCTAGTTTTGTTTTGTTTTCTTTTTTGAGATGGGGTTTCACTCTTGTCATCTAGGCTGGAGTGCAATGGTGCAGTCTCGGCTTGCTGCAACCTCCGCCTCCCAGGTTCAAGCGATTCTCCTGCTTCAATTTCCCAAGCGGGTGAGATTACAGGCACCCGCCACTACACTCAGTTAATGTTTTTGTATTTTTAGTAGAGACAGGGTTTCATCATATTGACCAGGCTGGTCTCAAACTCCTGACCTCATGCGATCCACCTGCCTTGGCCTCCCAAAGTTCTGGGATTACAGGCATGAGTCACTGCACCTGGCCTAAAGCTCTAGTTTTACAGATGCGGAAATAAAGGCACAAAAATGATTGGCAATGAACTCAAGGTCACAGAGCTGGTAAATAATAGAGCTGTGGCTTGATCCCAGATAATGGTTCCAGAGCTCCTACTTTCAACCCCATCCTCACTGCCTCTCAGGCAGAATAAAGTGCTGATATGGGAAAGGTTACAGAGGAGAGAGGATGTGCTTACCCCTTGCCTTAAGTTTAAACTTCTATATAAGTCAGTCACATAGCTGCTATGTATAAATAGAACATTAATTGGCTACTGTGTTTGCCCTCAGTAAGACCAGAGGAAGTACACAAATGCAGTAATTAAGCTAGCACACATGTTAACAGCTTTTTATCTGCTATAACTGGACTATGGGGCAGGCATTCCAAAGATGAATAAACCATAATCTCTTTCTTAAAAGATCTCACAATCAGTACAAAGCCTGAAAAATTAAAAAAAAATTTTCCACACTCTTTTATTCTTCCTGTATTATTTCTTTTCTTTTTTTTTTTATTTTCTTTTAAAGAGTCAGGTTATCACTCTGTCACCCAGGCTAGAGTGCAGTAGCACAATCACAGCTCACTGCAGCCTCTAGCTCCTGGGCTTAAGCCATCCCTCCTGCCTCAGCCTCCTGAGTAGCTGGAACTGGAAGGGCATGCCACCATGCCTAGCTATGACCTTATTTCTGTTTTGAATTTGTAAACATTAAGATGACAATAAGAAAACAATAGTGTTCTAGTTGTCATTTTTCCCAGTAAATAAAAACAAAGTTTGCTTTTCTTTTGGAATTTGTGATAACTGAAATTTTTCAATGTCAGAAGGATTTAAATTGATGTAAATAAAGCACAGTCACTTACACGTAGATCTTGTGACAATCACATTATATCCCTGACCTTTTTTGAAAATGATACATCTATTCAGAATCCCACACATATGCTAAAAGCGACATTCCAAGCTCAGCTGTGTCACTTGTTTAGAGTCGTAGGATTCCATTTGCCAATAATTCCGCATAATATCTTGTAGACTAGTTAAATATCAGATGACTTTTTCTACTATTCCCCTTTTAAAGACACTTGTATTTCAGAGAATATATTATAGACAACAGACCTAAGAAAATTACTTGGGGCACCAAAAATAAAAATATAGAAAACTTGTAATATATTTCTTAAGTATTGTGAACACCAAAACACATTGAATACTTCCTCACATTAAGAGAATGGGGTTATGGGAGTCAACCCCCACACTGGTATGTTGTATTTCATTTCTGTCAAATGAATCAGTTGGGATGATGGCACTAATTTATTTGATCAGAGGCATGCCAATGCAATGAGATTAAAAGGTGCCCTCATTGTCACTACACGACACAAAAATATCTGTATCTGTATGAATGCAAAATGACAAATGAAATATTTTTGACAGTACAAACAACAGGACAGGCAAAATTACCTGAGATGCCCAAAATAAAGACATTTTTCTGGGGCTAAAAGGCCAGAGGCAGTATTTTTTTTTTTTTTTTGAGTGTTGGATTATAATCGGAAGGAAGTGACTTCCTAGACACCACAAGGATCTTGATATGAATGAAAGTAGCTGTAGAGTTGCTGCTAGACACTGATTTCAGAGTTGGCAGAAGATCTTGCAAGAAAAGTGTATGACTTCTACTTGTAGGGGAGGGTCTAGCCAGCAGGCATGTAACTTTATTTTATGGTAGGGAAGGTTAGCAATCTAGAGCACTTAGCTAGTGGTTTCAGGCAAAGAAGAATAGATTTAGGAAGAACAAAAGATGTGAAATCATATTAACATTCTGGCATAAAAAATACAGTTGGCAGTTCAAGGCTTTGATTTTAAACATGGACAGGTAATTTAGTGTTAGGAAAAAATATTTGTCGTGTAAACATGACTAAAAAGTGGAATTTATTTGACTGCACATATCTAAAGTAAAAGACATGCTGAAATTCACTTATACCTAGTTTATGTACAGGTTCACATTTTTTAAAGGAAGTCTGTTTTATTACATGCACATTTTCCATGTCTGTGCCTATGTGTATATATTACGTATATAATTACATAGTTAAAATCTAGCACCTTCCAGTTTCAAATCTAACATGTAGAGAGCTTGGAAGGCGTCACTCCCATCCTCATAACAAGAAAAAAGTACACTGAAAACCAACAACCCTCCTTAAATCCATTAAATAAGTTAGGTTACAAGGCAGACCACCACCCCCAAATCTAGAAAGACAGGTGAACACAGAAATCACAGCTCTCTGGAAACAGAAGCTGCTCGTAGACCTAAGTGAGAACATATTCAGGGTAACTGACCAATTCCCGGAGACTAAGCATGGACTTGCTTGAGAGATTAAAAATTTCTGGGGACCCAGCTTTAGGGAGGCCTCCACACTTTGATGACATTTACCTCCAGAAACCTACACAAGTTGTCGGATGAAGATGATGAAGATAGAAAAATCCTCTCACACTTTCTGCAGTTGACAGGACTCGCAAGTCCAAAATCTATAGGGTGAGTATATGAAAACTCTGTACTTTATATTCAGTTTTTCCATAAACCCAAAACTGCTCTAAAAACCAAAGTCTATTAAATAAAAAAAAAATACAAATGCAATAATACTGAATAGAACGTCAGGTCTGGCCTATTCATAGCCTTCTCTCCTGTAGACTCTGATGGTGAGGATCCTTATTATCCTTGTTTCCAGAGGCAAGAAAAGTCATCAAGACAAGATTTAAAGCTACAGGAATCACCAAAGTGCAGGAATTGAAAGGCAGCCTTACTTCCTCCTTGAGACTGACAAGTCAAAGTGGCAGCCCTCTGTTGCTTACACTCTCCGTCTCAAATCAACAATAGTCACTCCACTGAAAAATTATTTTAATGCTAGGACTGTATTAGTCCATTTTTATGCCACTGATAAAGACATACCTAAGACTGGGTAATTTATAAAGAAAAAAAGGTTTAATGGACTCACAGTTCCATGTGGCTGGGGAGGTCTCACAATCATGGCAGAAGGTGAAAGGCACGTCTTAGATGGTAGCAGACAAGAGAGAATGAGAGTCAAGCAAAAGGGGAAACCCCTTATCAAACCATCAGATCTCATGAGACTTATTCACTACCACAAGAACAGTATGGGGGAACTGCCCCCATGATTCAATTATCTGCCACCAGGTCCCTCCCACAACATGTGGGAATTATGGGAGCTACAGTTGAAGATGAGATTTGGGTAGGAACAGAGCCAAACCATATCAAGGACTAAAGGCTTACAATTTGTTTTACACTGGCACTGTGGTAATTGTTTCACATGCATTATTTTGTTTGTTTCCTTTTAAAAATGTTATAGACTATAATGGACACATAGAAAAGTTTACAAATCCTGTGTGTACACAGTTAGATAAGCCTTCACAAAATCAACATAATTCTGTCATCATCACTACATCAAGAAATAGAACATTACCAGCACCCAAATTCCCCTTTTTTTGTCATTCTTGTCCCTAGTCCTCCAACTACTTATCATTACATAAAACTTCTAGGAAGATAGATTAGTCTTTTGGGACTTGGTTATGTTTTGTGAATCTCATATACATGGAATTTTATGTACTCTTTCATGTCAGGCTTTTTAAATCAATATTATGTTCATAAGTTTCATCAATGCTTTATGTGTGTATTTTATTCATTCTTATTACTTTAGAGTATTCCACAGTATAAATATGCTACAATACATAATTTATTCTACTGTTGAAGGAAATTATAGCTATTTCCAGTTTAGGATTATTGCAATTAGTGTTATGAACATACTTTGTCCTTTGGGGAATACACATTTTGTGAATATATGTAAACATTTTTTGATATATACCTGGGACTAGAATCTGGAGTTACAGAATATGCATAGATTCAGCTTTAGTAAACACTTCTGAACTGCCTCCAAAGTACTTTCATCTGTTTATACTCCCATTGGAAGTAAATGAGATGTCCAGTCATGGTATATCCTCTCAAAATGAGGCATTATCTGTCTTTTTCATTTTACACTATTAGTTAAGTAGTATGATATTTTATTTGACAAAGTTGAGTAGCATTTTTAGATGCACCTTATACATTTGGATATCTTCTTTTGCCCACTTTCCTATTCAGTTGCCTTTTTTTCCTATGGAAATGTAGGGGGGGAAAACGGTGTGGAGTGTCTTTATTCTCATTTAACAGACAGGGAAAATTGAGGTTCTAAGAGGCTAAGGGAAGCTCTAAGAGTTCTAAGAGGCTAAGGGAAGTCCACACCACCAAGCAAGGAAGCAGCTGAGAAAGTGATACTCTACCAAACAGCTCAATGCCTGCCTTCAGGCTGGGCTGAGGGATCAGCTGCCAGAGAAACCTTGTGTGCTGAGCGCCCCTCATGGGACCAGGAGCTAGTAGATGGGAACCTCTATTGAGAAAAAGCAAAACCAAAACAAAAACAAAGGAAAAAAACACCGCAAAGCCACAAAAACACGTTCCCAACATGATTCTTCGTCTTTCTGTTTTGTTTTTGTTTTGTTTTGTTTTGTTATTTGCGGCCCAGGACCTCACAAGGAAATAATAACAGATGGCCCTTGACTTGGAAGCTTTTTAATACAAGAGGCACTATCTAGCTCTCTGATTTTCTCAGGTACATTTTTCTTAGATTCCTGGCAGAGTTTAATTTAATGTTTATGAGAAGGTTCACCCTCCTCTTGTTGCACAGACAGCTCGGTAGGGATGGAATTAAGCTCCTTTTCTGTTCAACAGTCTAGAGACCACTGTTCCAATGAGGTCACTCTGGTTTGGCTCTGCAGACCTCCTGCTATCAGGTTCACTGTGACCCTCCATGACCTTCCAACTTCTATTTTTCCAGGCAGCCAAAGGATACATCTCCTCCCCACTCAGTCAGCCAGATATCACATGTTTTACTAATAAAACAGCTGATAGGCCCCAAGAGTTCTTTACATATCGTGGAAACTAGTCTTTGTTGAATACAGGTATTAAAATGTATGTCCTTCATCTTGCTCTATGGTTTGCCTATTCACACCTATAATCATATCTTTTGATGGACAGAGATATTTTATTTGAATATAGTTAAGTTTACTTATTTTCTTTTTCATTATGGTTATGTGCTTTTGTATGATAACTTAAGAATACTGCCTACCACACGTCCTTGAAGGAGTTCTCTTATCTTTTTGTATAAAAGTTTTCAGAATTCCTCTGCAGTCTTGAAGTTCTTTTTGCCTAATTCTCCTTCCTTCCTGCTCTCCTTCCACAGGGGTAAGACCCATATCCCAGTCAGTCTGAAGGTTCTCCCAGCCTATTTCTGTTCCTTCTCCCTCCATCCTTAACAAATATATTTTTCAAATAAAGTTCTTATAAATCTAATACTGCCTTACGATTTGCTTTTTATGGGACCTAACCCAACACATCTATTCTCTGGAAGAATTGGGTAAGTCTGGAATTACCATATTGACAGATGAAGTCAGTTATTCTTGAGATTCTCATTAAGGAAATTTTTTTGCATAATAGATTCCATTTCTCTAATAGCTTTTGTAGTGTTCAGATTTTCAATTTCTTCCTCTTTCAAGTATGGAAAGTTGTATTTCCTGAGACAATGTTTTAAATTTGTAAAAAGTTTCAAATTAATTGACATGAAGTTGTTTATAGCTTTACGTGTTTAATACCTGATGAAGTGATGCACAGTTTTTCATTCTTGTTTGCTCCTTTCTCCAGCCAGCAATAATCTGTGCATTCCCCTTGCCCATTGGTAATTATTGCGAGAGTGCTATAGAATTTTTTTCTTAATATTTTTCAACAATTAACTTTTGATTTTGTTAATTTTCTCTATTATACATTTATTTTCTATTTCATTAACTTCTCCTTATATTTCCTTTCTTCTGCTTTCATTGTTGTGAATTTGCAGTTCTTGTATCTAGCTTTATTTGTGCAGTAGAAACTTAGATCATTCATTTTTCAGACTTTCATTTTCTAACAATATTACATTATGAATCCCCTTCTGAGTATTAATGTAATTTTTCCTATTCAATTAAAAATGTTTTTGAATTTCCCTTCTATTTTTTCCTTAAATCGTGAGTTATTTAGAAGTATATTGCTTAATTTCCTAGAGATTAAGAATATCCTAATATTTACTTATACGTTCTTCTTTCTTTTGTTAATAATTTCTGACTCAGTTCCACTAAAGCTAGAGAATATAATCTGGAATTTTGTGGAATTTTTTTGTTTTGTTTTTGTTTTTGTTTTGTTTTGACATGGATTCTCACTCTGTCGCCCAGGCTGGAGTGCAGTGGCACGATCTCAGCTCACTGCAAACTCTACCTCCCAGGCTCAAGCGATTCTCCTGCCTCAGCCTTCCAAGTAGCTGAGATTACAGGCGTGTGCCACCGCGCTTGGCCAATTTTTGTATTTTTAGTAAAGATGGGGTTTCACCATATTGCTCAGACTGGTCTCGAACTCCTGACCTCATGATCCACCTGTCTTGACCTCCCAAAGTGCTGGGATTACAGGTGTACGCCACTGCTCCTAGCTGGAATTTTGTGTTTTTAATATTTGTTGAAGTTTATTTTATGACCCAGCATATCATCCATTTTAGCAAAAATCCCATATGTTGCAAATAGGTAAGTTCTCTATTGTTAGGTGCAATGTTCCATAAACAGATATTTCATAATTATATTAATCTTTTATAATTAGATAAACTCATTAGATTGTATTTATTAGATCTTCTCTCTTCCTTCTTCTGCTTTTCTCTTTGTTCTGTTAGCTATTGAAGGAGATATATTCAAATCTCCATAATCTGAAGCTTTGTTTGATTGTGAATTCATCTGTTTCTCCATTTAAAGCATCAAACTTTTGTTTGATATGTTTTGAAACAATGTTTTGGTGAATGTTGATTTTGAAATGTTAAATATATTCGTTTATATATTTTTCTTTACATCTCGTAGGTTATTTTATTTTTATTTTTATTTTTTGGCGGGAACATCTGCTATGTTTATAGTATTACTGCGATTTTATATCAGCTTTGTTTTGGTTAGCTTTGCGTGGCATATCTATTTCTATCCTTTTACTTCCAATATTTCTGTGTTTTGTATGCAATTTTTGTTTATTGTGAGAAACAAATAATTTGGTTTTGCTTTTTCAATCTAGTCTAAAAATATTGATCTTTTTCTTGAATAGTTTAGTTTATTTAATGTAAGGATAGCATAGTTGAGTTTTATGTACCATCTTACTATAATTTTTAAAAATTTTGAACTAGTATGTAGACACGTGTTTCAATTTCTTTCCTTGCTGTTTGGGGACTAATGAAACTTTTAAAATTATTTTATTTTCCCTATGTTCATTACATATTTTTGGATCATTCTATTAGTGCTTTTTAGAGATTACATGTGTTCTTCGTATATTACATTATAATTTTTTTTCACTTTCTTATGAATATTAGAAGCTTAGAAAACTTCAACTTCATTTAATTCTTCCAGTTTCTTGCATTGCTTTTGTCAGGAAAATTTTATATAATTTTAAATTTCATATGAATTAACCATATTATTTTGTAAAGTCAAAATTAACTTATATTTTACTTGGATATTTGCCCTATTACTGTTCCTTTTTTATAGTTTAGCCCAAATAACTACTACTAGTATTTTTTCAAGTGCAAGCACACCAGTGATGACACCTCTGAGAGTTTACTTGCTTTAAAACATCTTTATTTTACCTTTATTTTTGGAGACTATTTTTCTTTGGTGTAGATGTTTGAAAAATAATTTTCAGTTATTTCATTTCACTGTGTAAACTATATATACCCACTTTCTTCTGGATTCTCATAATTTTCTTGGAAAGTCAGGAATTGTTCTATTTAAGGTAACTTTTTTATCCCTCCGGCTATTTTTAAGATTTTATTTTAGTCTTTGTTCTCATCAGTTTTACTAAAATATGCCTAAGGGTGGTTCTCCATTCTTCATTCACAGTTCACTACGCACTTAGTTTGAATATCTTCCATAACCTGTTTTTCTGTTTCCCAGTTTTGTGTTCTGGTGTGTGCTATGCAATTACATCTGTCCATTACTTTCTTAATTTCTGATTTTGTACTTATAAGGTCTAGGATTTCCATTTGATTTTTAAAAAATATTTAGATTCTCTTGGACAAGTGTAATCATTTGTTCTATTTTTCTATCTTTTCCTCTATTGTCTGTAACGTATTAATAATAGTTATTTTAAAATTCTTATTACTTCAATATTTGTATCACCTATTAGCTTTTTCCCATTCTTTGTTTTCTCCCCTTGGTTTTAAGCCCTATGGTATTGTTTCTTAATATCATAGATTAAAGATATCACAGATGTTTGTCCTACTGACCAAGGAAGTCTAATTCCTTTGTCCTTGAATTCAGACTCGCCCTAGTAATCTGCTTGACCAACAGAAGGTGGTGAAAGTGATATTCTGGACTTTCAAGATTAGGTCATAAGAAATATTTCAGCTTCCTCAATCTCTTCTAACACTTGTAAGCTAGCGATATTTTGTGAGGAATCCCAAGCAGCCCCCTGGAGAAGCCCATGTGCAGAGAAACAAAGACTCCCATCAAACTACTACCATTGAGTTCCCAAGCAACAACCAGCACTATTTGGTGTACATATGAGAGTCACCTTTGATGCACATCCTCCAGCCTAAGTTGATCTGCCCAAGCTGAAGCTGTGTGGTTACATTGCTCATATGGCAGATAATAGAAACAATACATGATTCTTGAATGATTTTAAACCACTAAGGTCTGGTGTAGTTTGCTACATACCAATAAATAACTGGAACATTTGGAATCCCTTATAGCTATTAAATATTGCGCATTATGTAAGAGGAAATATAGAGGCTCATGGTAATGTTACATTTCACCAGAAAGGAGTCAATCTCTACCAGAGAATAGAGAAGAGGACTAGGTACATTTTTTAAGTGAAGGAATGGGCTGTGTTGAGATTAGCTTGCAGATTTATTAAACTGTTTTCTCTTGTTCAAACCTGTTTGTAAGGCGCAGCCCTCCACAGTTCTTAACCTTCCATTCTACATAAATTTAGGCTTCTGAAAATGAGAAAGAAATGGTCTGTGTGTTGGTATTTTCAAGTGTCAGTCAAAAGTTCATCTGGGTTTACTAACTTATCAATGGCCTTGTTCCTTGGCCAAGCCTAGATTCCCAGTTGGTAGTCCACATCAAGAATCACAAAGTGCCTCCCAGAGAAAATCAGCTGTATACCCTTAGCTTGCTCTTCAGAGGTTGATATGGTTTGGCTCTGAGTCCCCACCCAAATCTCATGTGGAATTGTAATCCCCAGTGTTGGGGAAGAGGCCTGGTGAGAGACAATTGGATCATGGGGGCAGACTGCTCATGAATGAGAACCACACCCCTTGGTACTGTATAGTGAGTGAGTTCTCACAAGATCTGGTTGCTCAGAAATGTATAGCACCTACCCACCCCCAACCTCTTGCCTGCTTTATCTTTGTCTTCAGCAATGATGATAAGTTTCCTGAGGCCTCCCCAGAGGCAGAAGCCACTCTGCTTCCTGTACAGTCTGTAGAACTGTGAACCAACTAAACCTCATTTTTTTTATAAATTACCTAGTCTCACGTATTCCTTTATAGCAATGCAAGAATGAACAAATACAGAGGTTCTCTCCATTCCATAGCTTTGTCCCCTTGCTCTGGTCAAAATGCCTGGGTCTTCCCTAAATTCCTCTGTTGAAATCCTCACCTGCCATGTGATGGTGCTGGGAAGTGGGGCCTTTGGGAGGTGATTAGGTCATGGGGATAGAACCCTCATAAATAGAATTAGTGCCTATAAACAAGAGGCCCCGGAGAGACACCCTGTCCCATCCAACACATGATAACAGAGCTAGGAGGCACTGTCGGTGAACCAGGAAGTGAGCCCTCACCAGACACTGAATCTGCTGTGACCTTGGACTTCCTAGCCCCCAGAACTGTGAGAAATAAACTTCATGGCTCATAAGCTTCCCAGTTTGTAGTATTTTGTTATAGCAGCCAGAACAGAATGAGACCATCCCTCTAGTCCTCATCACTTACACGGATTTCTGATGACTTTACTAGAGAATTACTGTCTTTCATCTGACTTTTCGAGAAGCTCTTAAGGGGATTGTTGTTTTACATTCTACATCATAGCCAGAAGTAGACATTCTGTTAACCAATTTCAATCCTTATAGTAATTGGGGACAAAGATACTGTCATTTTTCACAATGATGGCTGAGAAAATATCCTCTGACAAATTAAACAACTTACCAACAGATGCACAGTAACTTGATCAAGTTTCTACAGAAAGTAGACAAGTCTCAATTCTAACTCATACCTGTCTTCAGAATCTGTGTGTTTAGGCAATAAGTTATATTTTTCTGGTATTTTATTCAGAGTATACAATTCTAGCTAGGCACAGAGTATTTTTTACTAACCAAAGGAAGCTTTTGGGGGATCTTGGCACTAAGAAATAACAGGAAGTAAATTATATATGGTAAAAATCCCTCCTGGGTCTCTCATGATGCCTGGTGTTCATGACCCGGGTGTTCATGTCCCTGGTATTCATGACGCTGGTGTTCAGGACCCTGGTGTTCATGATGCTGGTGTTCAGGACCCTGTGTTCAGGACCCTGGTGTTCATGATGCTGGTGTTCATGATCCTGGTGTTCATGTCCCTGGTGTTCACGACCCTGGTGTTCACAACCCTGGTGTTCATGTCCCTGGTGTCCATGACGCTGGTGTTCAGGACCCTGGTGTCCATGACGCTGGTGTTCAGGACCCTGTGTTCAGGACCCTGGTGTTCACGACTCTGGTGTTCATGACCCTGGTGTTCATGACCTTGGTGTTCATATCTGGTGTTACACTGACCATTTCTCACTGTTTTCTTTTGTAAACAAAAGGATCTTGTTGTGATTTCTACATTTTTGTCAGAATTTCACAGATTAATGTGATTTTGTATGCCTTTTAAAAATCCCAAATACAAATGGGCTTTTTAATGTAACATACTTGGAATTCTTTAGGATGAGGTTTATCAAAATGAGTGCAGGTGTAAGGTATTTGAAATAGCTTTACTTAGATCAACCCATAGCCAGCTATTCTGTCTTTTTATGAGAAAAATACATTCTGTATTATAACCTCTCACTGTCAGTATTTGGAGGCCACATAATTTAAGAGGTATGTATATCTCTTATACTTGCAACGAAACCCATTGACATTATTTTGTGAATGCAAGGACACTAATGTAGGCACATATTAAGGACTATAATATTTGACTGTTTTCTGAAGTCAAAGGTAAAACATAGCATCTAAATTTAATACAAATACGCTATTACAAAGCTCATATACATCATCATTTTCATTTTAAAATGAGGAGTTACTGCTGTGTGTAGTGTAAAAATATATAAAACAATACTTTAGATATATATATGTGTATACACATATGCATACATATACACACGCATACACACACACACATTAATGATTAGTCTGAAAAGTTGGTAGCTTTCTTTTTTCTAACACAGGACTTCTAAGACTAGTTCTTCTTTGCCCAGACACTTTACGTTTCTCTTCACTGATACTTGAAATTCTTTTGACAAGCATATATATATTTTTTCATTTTACTGTTTCTGGGAAAACGGACCTTTAAAGGACTGTGTCACCGATTACATATATTTGCAGTGTATTCCGAGTACATTCATGGTGTAAGTTGTAAATGGCAGATACCGAGTGAGGAACAGGATAGCATTCCAGGTATTCAGAAACTTACCTGTGCACCATGATGCATTTGTTGTCTCAGACATTTGTCTTCCTTCTGTGTTTGAAGTTGTAGGGGAAACAGAAGAGAATGCAGGGTATTCCACCCATTGCTCTAGTTACAAGAGACTGAATTATCCTTGTTTCAAAACGCCAATATCCAATATATTTAAGTATCATTTTTTCTAGTTGAGAGGTCAATTACAAAGCAATATATTCCCTCAGAAGAATTTAATTGAGAAATAGAATTGGATTAATCAAGAAGAAAAATTATCCAGGAGAAAAATCAAATGAGATTATCAAGATAAATTACTGAATAATAGATGCTAAACAAGGAGATGGTCATATGGGCATGGGTCAGAAATGTATCTCTGTATTTCGTTTGAAGCTCTGTCAGCAAGAAATCAATAACTAAGTGGCAGATTAGGCTCTTTAGGGCAAGAATCTAAGGGCAGAACCAAGGATTTACCTAACAGAAAGAATTTGCTAAAAGTGACACATACATTTATTAATTAAAAAAGGAATCTAACGGAAAGATTTTTCTCCCTTAAAGGTTATTTTAAAAGTCCACCTTTTTAGTATTGGCAACTACAACTTTACCCATCCAGAGTGCTAGAATTTAGGTAATGTAATCTTCTTGTCTTAGTCCATTAGGGAAATTATTAAAAAAATACTATAGACTGAGTGGCTCATACACATTAGAGATTGATTTCTCAACGTTCTGGAGGCTGACAGTGTGAGATTAGGGTTCAGCACCATCAGGATCTAGTGATGGCCCTCTTTTGGGTTGTAGACTGCCAACCTTTCATTGTATATTCACATGGTGGAAGGGGTGAGGGGTCTCTCATGATCCTCCCCCCACCTGTTTTTTTTGTTTGTTTGAGATGGTGTCTCGCTCTGTCACCCAGGCTGGAGTGCAATGGCGCAATCTTGGCTCACTGCAAGCTCTGCCTCCCGGGATGAACCCCTTTTATAAGGGTACTAATCCCATCACGAGGACCGACCTTATTACCTAATCACCTCCCAAAGGCCCCACCTCCTAATATCATCACTTTGGAGGATTAGAATTATAATATATGAATTTTGCGGGACGTAAACATTCAGACTTCTTGGCATTGGTGAGTCTCTGTGATTGGGTTCAGATTCTCCATTAGTCTTTATGGTGGTAGCTCTCCAGCGATGGTATCAGTTTCCATATCTCTCATTTATCCTCAAGCACTCTGTTAGGTCTGGTCTTATGTCGCTCTTTTTGTTATAGTAGAAGCTTTAGAAAAGATTCTAATGATTTGTACAAGCAGAAATCCAGTTGTACTATAATCTAAATATCTTAACTTTGCCTAATATAGCCAAAATCCAACTTAGTTATAATGATGTCTCTTTTTCTTCTCTACATCCTAAGAGAAATTTCTAACATGTATATAGTTCTAATGCACAAGTTGATTGTAGTTAAATATTTCTATATCTTAGCACTGCTCTAATATTACATGCTCTTTTAAGATACAGCCCTTAATTATCATTTAATTCTCTTCCAGACTTATGCTCAGCGCTTTGACAATAGCAGACTCACAATAAGTTCTCTACATGAATAAACAACTCCATTATAGTTGCTCAGCACACCAGACATACCAGAACCTTCTATCTTATCATCAGAATGTTTATATACTGCCTTTGTGATGACTGTGGAAAAGGTAAAAACAATGCCAAATTGGTTTAAGAAGCAAACACTTAATGAGCCCTTCATGTATGTCCGGTACTGCACTTGGACTTAGGAAACCAAAATTAAATAGAAGATTGAAATTAGGATAAGGTATAATGAAGTAATTTTAAAAGATGACCACACTATTTCAGGCCAAAAATGCAACCCAAAAAGTTCCAAATACTCCGTTTCTTTTTCCCAAGCATTCTATAGATAACCCCGTCCAAAATGTATTAACAGATTTTTTTTCTCAGCACCATCACTGGGGAAGGAATTGAGTGTGTCTTATTACTTCCAGTGAGGAGGAGCCGTCCATGATGGAGAGGCTTCTGCTGTGCCTGTGCTGTTAATAACGTATGGATATTGGAGCGGGAACAAAAACTGAAAAAGAAATGGGGGGTACAGTCTTCAGCTTCCAGAAATTGAGCAAGGTTGCCCTTCTTTATGTGTTTCAAAACTGATTACAAAAACTTTTTGTTTTCTATGTTATTATTTGATGTTTACTCC
The DNA here is from genome assembly GCF_007565055.1 of Rhinopithecus roxellana. Taxonomy (NCBI): domain Eukaryota; kingdom Metazoa; phylum Chordata; class Mammalia; order Primates; family Cercopithecidae; genus Rhinopithecus; species Rhinopithecus roxellana. Next base: position 86,251,574 of record NC_044559.1, read on the forward strand.
AGCCATTTTTTTAATTGGGTAAAAGCCATTTCCTCGCAGAGAAATGCTTAGTTAAGTAGCTTGAATAACATTCAAGTTCACGGTTGCTGACTCTGCTGCAATTCAAATAACTCTAGTGGTGTTACATTCCTTGTTTTCTAATGCTATTGTGATCTGCTGGAGATTCATATTTCATATCTGACTAAAAGTCAGATAGCCACGTGGTTTATTAAGATTGTTACAATATATGTTTTCACATTTAATATGATATGGAAGAATAAATATCACAAAAGATAAGGTTCCTAAGAACAAAATGAAATATTTGACTAGCTCTATAAGCTTACATCATTTGGAAAGATAGATATTTGGGGAATATTTACTGTTTGGAAAGGTCTTTTGTGAGAAATTTAAAGGAAAACACTAAAACTTGAGAGGCATGCATGACGATGTAAGTCTAAAACTGAGTACGGACCTAAAAGAATGGTGTTAGGAAGGTTAGAAACCATACTAAGCACTGGGGAGAGGCCAGAGAAAGGATGATTTAAAGGAAGAAGATCCCCAAATATTTAAATATCACCTCTGCCAAATCCCAAACTGGAGCTAAAACTCCATATCAGCGTCGAGCCCTTCATTTCCTTTACCTACAGGTTACTTAATCATCAATTTTTTCAAGGTTTAAAATGGGTTTTTTTCCCCTCTTCTAAAAAATCATGCTGTACTGTCAGCTAGCAGACATCTATCAGCAATGCAGCATCTGGTGCATTACAGTAATGAGAAATTCTCTCATAACTGACCCCGCCAGACTCATGTCTTCTCAACTAGTCCCCTTATTGCTTCCAAACGCGCTTCTCTAAAACTCTAAAACTTAAATCCAGTATATGCTTTGCTCTGTTTAAAAATACTGATGGTTTTTTCTCTTCCTTTTTATCTTCTCCTTCACCTTCCCATTTGCCCACTGTTTCTGTATTAGTCTGTTTTCACATTCCTGATGAAGATATACCCAAGACTGGATAATTTATAAAGAAAGAGAGGTTCAATGAACTCACAGTTCCATGTGGCTGGGGAGGCCTCACAATCATGGCGGAAGGCGAAAGGCACATCTTACATTGCAACAAGAGTGAATGAGAACGAAGGGAAAGGGAAACGCCTTATCAAACCATCATATCTCATGAGAAGCATTCACTACCATGAGAACAGTATGGGGAACACTACCCCCATGATTCAGTTACGTCCCAACAGGTCCTTCCCAGGACATGTGGGGATTATGGGAGCTATAATTCAGGGTGAGATTTATGTGGGGACACAGCCAAACCATGTCAGTTCCCTTTTTGAAAATTAACTCCAAACCCATTGGGTGGAACCAGGCAAGGTGCGGATCCCGTGGGGGAGGAGAACGCAATGAAGAGAGAATGTGAGAGGGCCCCAGGGCCCCACAGGGGTGTTGGAGGCTTGCAGGTGAGGACGGTGCTGACTCTGTAGGGCAGCTGGCTGCGGATGACAGAGCACAAGCGGGATCAGGCAGGTGACCACACAAGGGGTGGAAAGGGTGTGGGCCAGGGTAATGTGTGGGAGCCCAAGCTAAGTGAGAAGCCTATCTGTGTAGGGCTGGTGTGTGAGGCAGTCCTGCACAAGGGTTGGAACAAGGTGAGAAAGGCCACCCTGTGGAAGGCTGTGCACAGCAGCATTGAAACCCAAGAGGGAGATGGAGGCTTCTTTCCCCAGGGATTTCTGAGCCTAGGCAGGGTGAGGAGGACTTTCAAGTTCAGGAGGAATGAAGGTGGACCATGCAGGGTGTAGGAGCCAGAGGAGGGTGCTGGTGGGATTAGTGGAGGCAAGCTTGATGGTGGCAAAAAATTGATACCTATAGATGGATTGAGTGTGTAAGTAACGGAATGGGAATCATGTTTATTAATGTCAGAGGAGAGAACTGCAAATAGACACAGGGTAGAAAAAGAAGCGCTGTGTTACTGAATTGGAGTGGGAGAGGTTGATATGAACTCAATATATATGGGTAGATAAGAACAGATGGAAATGTGTGTGAGTATGTGTGTGTGTGTACATATATGTATGTATGTGTGTATGTACACAGATACAGTCACACATATGCTCCCTAGCTCTGTCCATTGAAAAGGCCTGGGGGAAGAGATACCCCAGCAGCAATGAGAAGACCTAGTACCCAGGTCTTGGTTAATAAATAACATTGTCCTCTAAGAAGAACCAGATTGATTCCAGGGATGGGGCAGGGAAATTGTGAGATGGTCTTAATATAACATATCTTGTTTCTAAGACCAAGAAGGTGTGTGCTCACAAAATGGTAGTAAGGCATAAAAGGGCACAGGGGCCTGCCTGAAGGGGTTCCCACTGGTCAACTATAGGACAGTTTGGGCATCTAAATTAATACTAATAATACATTATAACTCACTGAATAAGACTGCATAAAATAGGACTCCAGAAATCGTTAAAATTCAATAAGGAATAGGAAATACACATCTACAAACATGCCTTCCTACAAAATAATTACTAATTGCATAGAAGTTGAAGAGTAACTTTACAGTAACAAAGCCTGGCAGATCCCACCTTACTAAAGGGATCGACATTAACATCAAGAGTTTGGGGACAAATCAAAACTTTGTGAGCTGCTGGATAAGATGGAATGAGAAGAACCCACATATTAGGTGGGTGCAAATGTAATTACAGTTTTGCCATCACTTTTTCTTTTCTTTTCTTTTTTTTTTTTTTGAGATGGAGTCTTGCTCTGTTGCCAGGCTGGAGTGCAGTGGTGTGATCTCAGCTCACTGCAACCTCCACTTCCAGGGTTCAAGCAATTCTCCTGCCTCAGCCTCCTGAGTAGCTGGGACTACAGGTGCACCTAACCACACCCAGCTAATTTTTCTATTTTTAATAGAGACAGGGTTTCACCATGTTGGCCAGGATGATCTCGATCTCTTGAACTTGTGATCCGCCCACCTCGGCCTCCCAAAGTGCTGGGATTACATGTGTGAGCCACTGTGCCTGCCCTGTGATCACTTTTAATGTCAAAAACCACAATTATTTTTGCACCAACCTAATATTAGTAACTTCAGTAAAATTCTTATCAAAGATGCATCACTGGACCATAATCATGAAGAGATGCCAGGAAGAACCAAATGAGGAGCATTCTATATGGTAAGCAGCCTGTGCCCTTCAGAAGTGTTCAAGTGAAGGTAAAGAAGGAGAGTCTAGGGAACCAGACTAAAGGCGTTGGAAGGGAAATGGTAACTCAGTGCAGCAGGTGATGCTAGACATGGTCCTTTTGCTCTAAAGGGCATTGGCAAAATTTAAATGGGGTTCGAGGATTGGTTGGTAGTAATGTATGAATGCTACTTTCCTGGTTTTTCTGGTGGCATTTGCAGGAGAATATCCTTGTTTGTAGAAAATGCAACTAAAGTATCCAGAAGTTTTCCCAAAAAGATGGTTTCAGTGACTCTAAATAAAGCGTGTGTGTTAGACGCACATGCCGACCCAATTTACTTTTTTAAACTTACTTTAAACATGCACATCCTACTCTCGATCCCATATTGCATATTTTATACTGTCTCTTTGGCTTTGATCATGCAGTTTTACCTAATTTTCCTCAACTTTTTCACTTGGGAAACTTTTTGCTCATTAAAAATCCAACTTGATAGTGACTACCATATGAAAATGGGACTCCACTGGTTATCTTGCATTGTTCTTTTCTTATTACATACACTACATTCTCTTTCACAAAGTGGAAGTTAACCCTGAGATTGCATTGTAATAATTAGTGTATGTTTGTTTTCTCCTTTAGAATATAAGTTTTCTTTTTTTATTATTGACATACTGTTAAATTTCCAGTGTGCAGTACCTATAATATCAGATATGTAGTATATACTAAAACATGTTTTGAACAAATGAATGTTCTGTGTCAACCTGAACTGTTTTGTTACTGCAACAGTAACATTTTAATTAGGTGAGTGTGCAGATATGCTGCTGAACAAAATTGTAGGTATCAGTAAATGTTTTAACATAGGTGATATTTTAAAATAATTTTTAATATCTTATGCTTGAAGATCGTAAGGGAATCCACTGTCTCATCCCTTTACTTGCTGCCAACAGCTGCCATCTCCTAGCGTATCCCTCAAGCTTCTTTCACAATCACAAGTAAATCAAGAGATCTCAGCGTCCTCCTTGCCAGGCACCCTGGGATTGCCAAGCCCAGTGACTCTCAAACTTGCATATATATCAGAATCACCTGAAAGGCTTATTAAAACACATGATTTCCGGGCTTCAATCCTAGAACTTCTGATTTAGTAGGTGGGGCGCAGGGGCCCCAGTTTTATATCTCTAACAAGTTCACAGTTGATCCAATGCCGCTGTCCTGGCACTCACCCTTTGAGGACCACCGATGTACATGTATTATCTTGAGGTCAGCTAACTGTGACCGTGACTCATATTATTAATCCTCTCAGTCAGTGTGAAAAAGGGAAGACTTCACCAAGGTCAGTCCTTCTTTCCCAGGCAGTCATTTCCACTGGGGAAGCAGAGGTAATAAACAACATACAAAGCCTCCACTTTGTTATCCCCAGATGGTTTCATCATACCTTGCTTTATTTAATCTCATCAATGACTTCCCAGCTCTTCCACCTCACTGGAGGCTGGTTACCTTCCCTGGCCTTTGAAGCCCAGCACTCTTCTCCAGAGCCCACTCTAGTGGAAGCTGACCTTTCTTCCATGGACTCAGAATCTTAATATCCAGTGAGACTGTGGCATCCCAGGAATTACTCTCTAGTATTTCTATACAAATCTTGACTCCTTGAAGGCTCAAGGCCTCTCTACCTGTCCAGCTTCATCATCTATATACTGCCTCACTGAAAACTTTGAATTGTCATATATATCTTCACTGGTGTATAGCTATCACAGAGGCAGACTTCAACACCTAGGCTTTTTGCTTTCTCCGCACTTGCATCAGCAATTTCTACTCCCATCCAGTGATTCTAGAGAAGCTCTCCCCTACCTTATTTCAGATACTCTCTCCTAAATCAAAGCACTGCATCTCATCATCTCTGAAATCATGAAATCATGCGTATCATTCTCTGATAACAAGCTTTCAATATCCTTCATTGCCACTTAGTATAAAACTCATTGCCACTTAGTATAAAACTCATTGATGCCTCTACCATCTTCCCCTAGAGAGGAATTAAAGGACTTCTACCATCTTATAGACCTTCCCCCTTCCCCTTGTTCTTATGTTACTTTTTCTTCCCTCTGTGTATTAAATGCTAAATTCTCACACTTTTCTTAAGCTCATAACTTTTTCTTTTTCATCGTAAATTGACAGTATACCATATATTTATGGGATAGAAAGTGATATTACAATATATGTATACAATGTGAAATGATTAAATCAAGCTAACCAGCATTCTGCCATCTCATATACTTACCGTTTTAAAAGATACAATACACAATTATTAACTATAGTCACCACACTGGGCAGTGCAACTCAAAAAAGTTATTCGTCCTGTCTAACTAAAACTGTGCACCCTTTGACAATATGTCTTCATGCCTTCGACTCCCCACACTCTGGTAACTTTCATTCTCCTCTCTGCTTCTATGGTTTTTTTTTTTTTTTTTTTTTTTTTTTTTTTTTGAGACGGAGTCTCGCTCTGTCGCCCAGGCTGGGGTGCAGTGGCCGGACCTCAGCTCACTGCAAGCTCCATCTCCCGGGTTTACGCCATTCTCCTGCCTCAGCCTCCCGAGTAGCTGGGACTACAGGCGCCGCCACCTCGCCCGGCTAGTTTTTTGTATTTATAGTAGAGACGGGGTTTCACCATGTTAGCCAGGAGGGTCTGGATCTCCTGACCTCGTGATCCGCCCGTCTCGGCCTCCCAAAGTGCTGGGATGACAGGCTTGAGCCACCGCGCCCGGCCATATGGTTTTTATTGTTGTAGACTACACATAAAAGTGAGAATGGCCGGGCGCGGTGGCTCAAGCCTGTCATCCCAGCACTTTGGGAGGCCGAGACGGGCGGATCACGAGGTCAGGAGATCGAGACCCTCCTGGCTAACACAGTGAAACCCCGTCTCTACTAAAAAATAAAATAAAATAAAAAACTAGCCGGGCGAGATGGCGGGCGCCTGTAGTCCCAGCTACTCGGGAGGCTGAGGCAGGAGAATGGCGTAAACCCGGGAGGCGGAGCTTGCAGTGAGCTGAGATCCGGCCACTGCACTCCAGTCCGGGTGACAGAGCGAGACTCCGCCTCAAAAAAAAAAAAAAAAAAAAGTGAGAATATGTGGTATTTGTCTTTCTGTTCCTGGCATATTTCACTTAACATAATGTTCTCCAGGTTTATCCATGTTATCATAAGTGACAGAATTTCCTTTTTTAAGCCTGAAGAGTATTCTATTTTTCATACACCAAATGCTCTTTATTCATCTGTGTATGAACATTTAGGTTCGTTCCATATCTTGGCTATTGTAGATAGTGCTGCAATGCTGTAATGAACGTGAGAATGAAGATATCTCTTTGATATACTAGTTTCAAATCTCTTGGATATATACCCACAGGTGGAATTGCAGCACCATACAGTAGTTTTATTTTTAGTTTCTTAAGGAACTTCCTTACAGTCAATTTTCCACAATAGCTGTACTAATTTACATCCCCACCAAGACTGTACCAGGGTTCCCCTTTCTCCAAATCCTCACTAATTTATCTTTCATCTCTCTTTTCTTTCTTTTCTTTCTTTCTTTTTTTTTTTTTGAGATGGAGTTTTGCTCTTGTTGCCCAGGCCGGAGTCCAATGGTGTGATCTTGGTTCACCACAACCTCTGCCTCTTAGATTCAAGCGATACTCCTGCCTCAGCCTCCCAAGTAGCTGGGATTACAAGCATGCCCCACCATGTCCAGCTAATCTTGTACTTTTAGTAGAGATGGGGTTTCTCCATGATGGTCAGGCTGGTCTCAAGTTCCTGACCTCAGATGATCCACCTGCCTCTGCCTCACAAAGTGCTGGGATTATAGGCATGAGCCACCACACCCGGCCTCTTTCATCTTTTTGACAAGAGCCATTCTGACATGTATAGTGGTTTTCATTTGCATTTCCCTGATGATTACAGATCTAGAGCATAGATCTGTTGCTCTATGCTTGGACATTCATATGTCTTCTTTGGAGAAATGTCTGTTCAGGTCCTTGGCCCATATATTAATTGGGTTATTTGAGTTTTTTATATATTTTAGACATTTGCTCCATCTCAGATATATGGTAGCAAATATTTTCTTCCAATCTGTGAGTTGTCATTTGACTCTCTTAATTGTTTCCTTTACTAGGCAGAAACATTTTAATTTTATGTAACCCAGTTTGTCTATTTTTCCTTTTTGTTGCCTGCAATTTTAGAGGACACACCCTCCCCCACCAAAAATTGTCTTGCCAAATGTCATGTAGTTTTCTCCTGGGTTCTTCTAGTTGCTTTTGAGTTTTAGATCTTACATTTAAGTCTTTGATTTGTTTTGAGTTGAATTTTATATACTGCATGAGATAAGGGCTCAATTTTATTCTTCTGTAGGTGAGTACCAGTTTTCCTAGCACTCTTTATTGTCGACACTGGCTTTTTCCCATTGTGTCTTCTTGCCACCTTTGTCAAAAATCAATTGACCATACATTGGTGGACTTATTTCTGGACTCTCTATTGAGTTCCATTGGGCATTGTGTCTGTTTTTATGCCAGTAACATACTGTTTTAATTACTATATTTTTGAAATATAGGTAGTGGGATGCCTATAGCTTTGTGCTTTTTGCTAAACATGCCCTTGGCTACTCGGGGGTTTTAGTGATTCTATATGAATTTTAGGATTGTTTTCGCTATTTCCATGAAAAATGACACAATGCAGTTTTGCTAGAGATTGCATTGATCCTGTAGATTGCTTTGAATAGTATGGAAAATTATAACAGTATTAATTCTTCCAATCCATGAATATGACATATCCTTTCATTTATTCATGTTTTCTTTAATTTCTTGAACAAACATGTAATGTACCACATTAGCAAAAACGTGATATACAATAATAACAGCATGAAAGACAAAATTGCATCTCATTAGATGCAGAAGAAACATTTGGCAAAATCCAATATCTTTTTATGAAAAAAAAAACTATCATCAAATCAGGTGTAGAAGGAATGTACTGCAATGCAGTGAAGGCCATAAATAACAGGCTTCCAACTAATATTATATGCAATGCTGAAAAGCTGGAAGCTTTTCCTCCAAGATGCTAAATAAGACAAGGATACCCACTCTTACCACTTCTATTCAACACAGTACTAAAAGCCCTTGTCAGAACAATTAGGCAAGAGAGAGCAACAAAAGAAGTCAAAATAGAAAAGCAAGAAGTGTGTTGGGCACAGTGGCTCATGCCTGTAATCCCAGAGCTTTGGGAGGCCGAAGCAGATGGTTCACTTGAGCTCAGAAGTTCAAGACCAGCTTGGACAACATGGCAAAAACCCATCTCTACAAAAATACAAAAAAAAAAAACCCACAAAAATTTGCTGGGCGTGATGGCATGCACCTATATCCTCAGCAACTTGGAGGGCTGAGGTGGGAGGATCGCTTGAGCCTGGGATTGCATCACTACACTGCAGCCTGGGTGAGCTGGGTGGCAAGAGAAACTGTCTCACAAAAAAAAAAAAAAAGAAGAAGAAGAAAGAAGAAGGAAGAAGGAGGAGGGAGAAAGAGGAAGAAGAAAGAGGAAGAAGGAAGAAGAAAGAAGAAGAAGAGAAATTGATCTTGGACTTCCCAGCCTTCAGAACTGTGAGATATAAATGTCAGGGGTTTAAATCTCCCAGTAGGTGATTTTTTTTTCCAGCAACCTGAACTGATGAATGCAGTCCTAATCTTACACTGTGGCCTCTATCTGGTCTCTACAGAAAGGTCCACAGTGCCCTGTGATGTCTTTCCACTCCACATGGCTGCACCAGAACTGCAGTGGCACTCAGCATCATGTGGCCTCTAGTGTCTCCAGTCAGCTCCCAGGCCTGCTGCGGTTGATCATCCCTGGCCTCACAGAGTCTTACCATGTGCATGTCTTCGGTCACCAATGGGAAATCTACACTGAGGACACTGTCGCTCCTCTTTTGTGGAGCACCCTCTCTCAAGGGTCCTACCTCACACATTCTAACTTCGCTGACAGCCGAAACTCTGTACCCACATAAATGCTTCCTCAGCTCAGGGAGGATGCCATGACCTTGATAGGCTCTGCCATCCTCTGCTGCAGTCAGGACAGCACCCCAGCCACAAAGCCAAGCCAAATGGGAGATGCACCTCACACAGTTTCCTTCCCCCCAGAATCACCATCCCACTCTACAGGAAAATTGTGACTTCGTATATCTTGTCCAGGCTGAGAGAAAGCCCAGTATCAGTTACTCCGTCAAATCTGGCTACAGAAATGGGACATTGGATTCTAACCTTGCTTTGGCTCTATTCCTGCTGGTGTCCATTTTTGCAAATTTCTCCTTTTTTAAATTTTATTAGTTTAAGAGAAGAGAGATTCTGTACTCTGGTTTGTCTCTGCCATAGTCCACTAGATGACTCTAATTATTGTTTTAATAAGAAACATTTATGGTATTTTAGAGTATTATTTTCTATGCATTCATAGGAAATGGCATCAAAGGTGTATACAATTTCATTTCCAATTTATTTTGGTCAAAATCTATAGATATTGCTCTCCTTGATTTTTTAAAATTTAATTATGTATAAATGTTTGAGAAACTGCCTCATTTTGTTTTCTTACATAGTACCTATTTTTGATGCCTGGCTGTTTATAGGATTCTTTCTTTGCCACTTAACGTTTGTTTTTAAAGAGTCTAGGCATATATGTCTGTATTAATTTTTTGGCAGATAATAAATCTTATCACCCTTCATATACCAATCTCCCTTTTACTTAGATAATACTGAATCCTTTAAATCTTTGACTATTGCTTTTTCTCAGATGTTTTTCTTTATATGGTTTAAACCCATGGCATATTTTTATATACTGGTTCTTCAAGTTTTGTCCTTTATAACTATGAGTTCTCTGAGTGTTTTCCGTGCATTCTGATTCTGTGTTTAATGAGTGAATCTTGTTTCTGACTATCTTCCACATAGATCTTCATTCTACTATTGACCTTTTGATTTCATCAGGCATGCTTTCATCTCCTTCTTCATTTCAACCTGATGACTTTTCATGTCTATGTTTTACCTATCGTTGGCTGCATAGTTCTAAGCAGATAGGGACCTTGCTGTATAAGAGAAGTGAAAATTTAAAGGCAATATAAATATAATAAATATAACAAAGTTAACAAAAATATACAGGTTTTTATGCAGCAGACACAATGCGGAGTAACTTGAAATAGAGAATGTCTCCCATTACAAGAAGTAGACCTGGCATTTAAACAAATGGAAGAAAAGTTCCAGCTGAAGTTGTTCAACGCACATTCATTTTTGTTGCCTTGACAATTGGAGCTCCTAACACGTTAAGCATTGCAATAGCCAAGCAATGATTATGATCAGGCAAATAGAAAAGGAAAATGTAAATAAAGTAGACTGTAAATAAAGTAATAAGTGACTGAACAGTAGTGTCGTCTAGAGCTCCTTCGGGATTTTTATTTTTGTATGTGTCAACTTAGCTGAGCTACAGTCTCCAGTTATTTAATCAAACACTAATCTAGGTGTTGCTACTGGTATAATTAAAACTCCTAATCAATTGACTTTAAGTGAGATTATCCAGAATACTCTAACTGTGCTTCAATCAGTTATATACCTTAAAAGCAAGGCTCAAGTTTTTCCAAGAAGAAAACATTCTGCGTACAGTAGCTCATACACATGGCCATGAGTTTCAGTCTGCACAGGTATTCTCCTGATGGCATTCTCTGTGGATTTCAGATGCTCACAATTGTTCTGGAAGCAAATTTCTTGCTATAATATCTGTGTATGTGTGTCTCTGTCTCTTTTATATATGTGTGTGCATATTTGTGTGTGTATGTATATGCTATACTTTGTATACATTGTATTTGTACATTTATTTTGAATATATAAAATCAAGTTATGCACCTGTCAGAATATATATACATATATATGTGTATGTACTAATTTGTATCATATGTTTTTGTGTATGTATATACATATATATGTGTGTTCGGGTGTGTGTGTATATAAAATGCTGCTTCTCTGGTTGAACCTGTACTGATGTCTCTATCTTAAGATATTGGGAGGAGGTGTTTGGTTAGGTTTTTGGAAGAAGGGATGGTTGTTCTGCAGATAGTTGAGATTATGAGGGAAAAATTAGGATTCATAATGAAAGAATTAAATTATACCTGCTTGCTCAATATCTTCTTGAGGACAGTATTTAATATTTCACCCCCTGACTTTGATGAAGACCATGTAAATAATATAGCAATTGCTGGATCTACACATTGGCCTGTCTGGTGTTACATGAAAAAATGTTTTACAGGGAATAGGGCACTTAGTGTTACAACACACTACTGCTTATTTTAAATGATAACACACCACATAATGCAATGGCTTTCTTTTGACTACAGGAAAGACTTCCATTTTTGTTGCTATAAATAATATGGGAAATGGCAGTCACTTGATAGATTTTCCCATGAGCCATCTGTGCAATTATTTGACCCATTGATGCTAGCATATTTAGATTCATTAACCTAAAATTTAATTCATGAGGCACAGTGGAATGAGCTCTAACTCTTATATTAGTTGTCAAAATATGAGTTTGTATCATTAATTTTCAAAAGTTATGTAGAAATCCCCAGGGGTTCCATGAAGCCCACACTGTAGCCATATTTTGTGAGCAGTGAGTAGGGATCAAGTAGATCACTTCTATTTATGTAACTTGGAGGCTTGGGGTTAGACTTGAGTTTGAAGTCCAACTCTGCTGTTCATTACCAGGATGAACCATCTAGAAAACTATGTCACAGTATCATTATCTGCAAAAATGCACAAAATATTTTTATTATATTATTATTTAATTTATTTTAACCAAGGCTAGAGTGCAGTGGTGTGATCTCAGCTCACTGCAGCCTTGACCTCCCGGGCTCAAGTGATCCTCCTACCCCAGCCTCCCGAGTAACTGGGACTACAGGCATGGCCCACTTTGCCCGGCTAATCCTTTTTTTTTTTTTAAGAGAAGGGGTTTATCCGTGTTCCCCAGGTTGGTCTCACAAACTCTTGGATTTATCCAACCACCTGCCTTGGAATCCCAAAGTGCTGGGATTACAGGCATGAACCACCACACCCGGCCACGAAATATTTTTCTAGATTCATGTACTATATAGATTAAACACAACAGTACAGGCAAAGTTTTAAAATAAGTGAAATATATTCCCTGTGTTATTTTATAGGACTTCTACAAACTTCTATTTGTAATTGAAAAAGCTGTCTTTCTGGTTTTAAAATGACATTCATCTATTTTTTTTTTTTTTTTTTTCCCTGGAGACGGACTTTCACTCCTGTTGCTGATCTCAGCTCACTGAAACCTCTGCCTCCTGGGTTCAAGTGATTCTCCTGACTCAGCCTCCCAAGTAGCTGGGATTATGGTGTATGCCACCATGCCCAGCTAATTTTTGTATTTTTTAGTAGAGACAGAGTTTCACCATGTTGCCCAGGTTGGTCTCGAACTCCTGACCTAATGGGATCCACCCACCTCGGCCTCCCAAAGTGCTGGGATTACAGGCGTGAGCCACCGCAACCGGCCCTATGTAGATCTCTATCATGTGGCAAATCTGTCCATTTTTCCTGTGTTTTGTCTTTTCCTGGTATTCTCTCAGTGGGTATTAGGATCACATACATACTACTTCAAAGTTACAGAGTTGCATCCAAGATAGCTTTAGGCTCTTCCAAACTCTTGAGAGAAGAGGAAAAGGAAGAGAGCAAGGGAGGAAACAGAGAGGTAAATTAGTGACACAATAACAATAAATTTTTCTGTGGCCTCCATAAAGCACAGAAAGCCCCACTTTTCTGTTGTTACCAGGGCCATGATGAATCATCTTTGGCCGTATTTTAGAAGGTAAATAGAGGTTCCATTTCCTCTTGAGAACTGACTACGTAGGTTGACATCAGAGGGATCTGCTGGATCTGCATGAGAGAGAATTTCCAAGCCTGTTTATTTTTAAGCTGTTTACGCAAAGCGAAGGTGATGTGTCCATCAGAATAGCGAGGCATGCTGCGTTAAGGCAAGGCACAAAGTCGCCGCAGCTCACAGCAGCAAAATTTGCTTTCTTGCTCTTGCTCTTCTTTCCCGTGTATAGGTTCTAGAACAAGGAGATTCTACGTGGTGGCTCCCAGTCATTCTCCTTATGAACAAATGCAGGCACAATCTCCAAAGTAGAAGAGAAAGATGGAGACTTACTCGCCAGCTCCCACATTCCATGGTGAATATGACTCACAGAACGCTTAATCTCAAGGAATCGGAAGGGCAACCACGTGTGTCCACGAGCCACTGACTACTGTGGACAACTGTAACACAATAGTAACTGTACGTGTATCTAGACACAGAAAAGAGGTTAGTAAAAAATATTATAAAAGATAAAAAATGGTACACCTGTACAGGGCACCCACTATGAACGGAGCTTGCAGGACTGGAAGTTGCCCTGGGTGAGTCAGTGGGTGAGTGAATCGGTAGGCCTAAGACATTCCCATATACTACTGTAGACTTTATAAACACTGTATGCTTAGGTTACACTACATTTATTTTAAAAACATTTTTTTCCTTAATAATAAATTCACCTTAGCTTAATATAGCTTTTTAAATATGTATATTTCAATATCTTCAGGGGAATAAGTGGTTTTTAGTTACCTGAATGAATTGTATAGAACTTTTATTGTATCCATAACCTGAATTGTGTACATTGTACCCAATAGGCAATTTTTCATCCCTTACCTCCCTCCCCACTTCCCCTCCTGAGTCTCTGCAGCCCATTATATTACTCTGTATTCGCCTGTGTACACATGGCTTAGTTCCCTCTTATAAATGAAAACATATTATATTTGGTTTTCTATTCCTGAGTTACATCTCTTAGGATAATGGCCTCCAGTTTCATCCAAGTTGCTGCAAAAGATATTATTTCATTCTTTTTTATGGCTGAGTAGTATTCCATATGTGGTATGGTATGAATACACCACATTTTCTTTGTCTGCTTATTGGATGATGGGTACTTAGGTTCATTCCATATCTTTGCGATTGTGAATTGTGCTTCAATAAATGTATGTATGCAGGTGTCTTTTTAATGCAATTACTTCTTTTCCTTAGACAGATACCCAGTAGTAGGATTGCTGGATCAAGTAGGTCTGCTTTTAGTTCTTTGAGAACTTTCTATACTGTTTTCCATAGTGTGATACACTACCACATTCTATTAGGTATGATAACACCAGGCAACAGGAATTTTCCAGTTCCATTATAATCTAATGAGGCCATCATTGTATATGCAGTCCATATATCATCGAATGATTGTATTTAACACTTTATTTTATCTTCATGTGATAAAATATCATTGTTCCCTATTTCAATTGAAGGAATTTTTTTTTCATCCTGCCGTAATTTCTGAACACTGTGACTTACTTTTGGTTGGTAGGGCTTGTGAACGAAATCTTTACATTTCATTAATTCCAGTTGAATGATTCTAACTATAATTCTTACCATTTTTGTTTCATGCTTGTGTACTATTCAGTTTCAAATCAAAACAGCAGATAGTACCTACGGAATATAACACACAGAGAGAGAATACACTGGATATTTGTTCTGGTGATAAAACAGAAAATTCTCTGTAATGTTTATTGTTCACCACTCATTGACATGACAGTTGAGTTATTAAACATAAAAAATCAACAAAGTGTATTCTGATTGTAGGATATTTTATTGTTTGGACAGTGATAAAAATAATCTTGGCCAGTGGCTCACGCCTATAATCCCAGCACTTTGGGAGACCAAGGTGGGCAGATCATGAGGTCAGGAGATCAAGACCACCCTGGCTAACATGGTGAACCCCATCTCTACTAACAATACAAAAATTAGCCGGGAGTGGTGGTGGGCACCTGTAGTCCCAGCTACTCGGGGGGCTGAGGCTGGAGAATGGCGTGAACCCGGGAGGCGGAGCTTGCAGTGAGCGGAGATGGCACCACTGCACTCCAACCTGGGTGACAGAGCGAGGCTCCATCTCAAACCAACAAACAAAAAAACCAAAAAACAAAAAATCTCACACTTTATGAATCATTTTACAAAAACGTGTAGGGGTGAACTCAATTGACAGGAATCCAATATAGATAAGTTTTTCTGACATGTAGATTGTGGTTTTTTTATAAATTATTTACAATATCATTGTGCAGAAAGCAGAAGAAAGTAAATCACAGTGTGTCCGGAATTGGTAGGTTCTTGGTGTTGCTGACTTCAAGAATGAAGCTGCAGACCCTGGCAGTGAGTGTTACAGTTCTTAAAGATGGTGTGTCCGAAGTCTGTTCTTTCAAACGTGTTCAGAGTTTCTTCCTTAGGGTGGGTTCGTGGTCTCGCTGGCTTCAAGAGTGAAGCCACAGACCTTCACGCTGTGTTTTACAGCTCTTAAGGTGGCACATTCGGAGTTGTTTGTTCTTCCTGTCGGGAGGTATTCATTCCTCCCAGTGGGTTCATGGTCTCACTGGCCTTAGGAATTAAGCTGCAGACCTTCTAAGTGAGTGTTACAGCTCACAAAGGCAGCCAGGCCCCAAAGAGCAAGCAGCACCAATAGTTATCGTAAAGACCAACAACCCTAAAGCTTCCACAGTCTGGAAAGCACCCCCAACAGGTTAAGACGGGCTGGGTCAGCCTGCGTTTATTCCCACATCTGGCCCCACCCACATCCTGCTGATTGGTCCATTTTGCAGAGAGCTGATTGGTCTATTTTAGAGAGTGCTGATTGGTCCATTTTGCAGAGAGCTGATTGGTCTATTTTAGAGAGAGCTGATTGGTCCATTTTACAGAGCGCTGATTGGTCTATTTTGACAGTGTCCTGATTGGTGCATTTACAATCCTTTAGCTAGACACAGTGCTAGACAGAAAAATTCTCCAAGTCCCCACTAGGTTAGCTAGATACAGTGTACTGATTGGTGTATTTACAAACCTTGAATTAGACACAGAGTATTGATTGGTGTATTTACAAACTCCGAGCTTGACACAGAGTGCTAAACAGAAAAGTTCTCCAAGTCCCCACTAAGTTAGCTAGATACAGAGTACTCATGGGTGTATTTATAAACCCTGAGCTAGACACAGAGTGCTGATTGGTGTATTTACAATCCCTTAGCAAGACATAAAGGTTCTCCAAATCCCCACTAGACACAGGAACCCAGCTCGCTTCACCTAGTGGATCCCGCACAGGGGCTGCAGGCGGAGCTGCCTGCTAGTCCCGACACGCCCGCACTCCTCAGCCCTTGGGCAGCAGATGGGACCGGGTGCCAAGGCACAGGGGGCAGCGCTTGTCAAGGAGGCTTGGGTTGCACAGAAGCCCATGACTGCGGGGGAAGCTCGGGCGTGGCGGGCTGCAGGTCCCAAGCCCTGCCCCATGAATAGGCAGCTGAGGCCCAGCAAGAATTTGAGCACAGCACTGGCGGGCAGCACTGCTGGGGTACCCTGCGCACCCTCTGCAGCTTCTGGCCCGGGTGCTAAGCCCCTCACTGCCCGGGGCCAGCAGCGACCTGCCACTCTGAGTGCCAGGCCTGCTGAGCCCATGCCCACCCGGAACTCTCGTGCTGGCCCACAAGGGTGGTGCGCAGCCCCGGTTCCTACCTGCACTTCTCCCTCCACACCTCCCCGCAAGCAGAGGGAGCCGGCTCCTGCCTTGGCCAGCCCAGAGAGGGTCTCCCACAGTGCCTTGGCGGGCTGAAGGGCTCCTCAAGCGCCTTCAGAGTGGACACCGAGGATGAGGAGACACCGAGAGGGGGAGCTGCTAGAATGTTGTCACCTCTCAATAGTCTTGTTTGCATTAATATATACATTTGAAGTCATAACAAGATTATCTCCTGGTGCTTCTTTAACTTTCTGGTCTATATGTTTATAGACTTTAAAAGAAAATTTAAATCTGATTAATTGAAGTATACATTTGTCTACAGAGAGTATAGCATCAGTGCCTGCATGGACTGTGATGTAGTCTGGGTATTTGTCCTTGCTCAAATCTCATGTTGAATTGTAATCCTAATGTGGAGGTGGAGCCTGGTGAGTTATTTGGATCATGGGGGTGGAACCCTCATGGCCTGGTGCTGTCTTCATGATAGTGAGTGAGTTCTTGCCAGATCTGGTCATTTAAAAGTGTGTGGTACCAACCACCCCACTCTCACTCTCTCTTCCCTGCTCCCCTTCACCTTCTACTAGGATTGGTAGGTTCCAGTGGCCTCCCTAGAAGCTGACAAGATGCCAGCACCATGCTTCCTGTAATGCCTGCAGAACTGTGAGTCAAATAAACCTCTTTTATTTATAATTAACCTAGTCATTAAAGGTATTTTCTAGTCAAATAAAGGTACTTCTTATTTATAACTTTATACGATGATGGCCTCAAAGATGATAATGGAACTGGAAAATTTCTATTGCCTGGTGAAGTCATACCCATTGAAATATTGTAGTGTATCACATTATTCATGTGTTTGTGGTGATGTTGGTGGGAACACAATGAATACACCAACAGTTATATAAAAGCAAAGCACACACAATTATGTATAGTACATAATACTTGAGAATGACAAGTATTTAGTATTTTATAGTCAAGTAAAGGTATTTCTTTACAGCAGTGCAAGAATGGACTAAAAGAGACCAAATGTGGTCTTCTTTCCCACAAAATCAAATATAAGCACAGTGTCAATTTTCTTAATCACCAACTAACACTGTGTGATGAGGGATGCTCAGAGAATAGTAGAGCATTAAATCCACCCCAGGTGAGAGAATTGAAACTAAGAGATAATGCCCTGATTTACCCACTGAGTTCATGGTTCTAGAAGGCTAACTGTATCCTTTTGAAAATACTGATGCTGGAGTTGATTCCAATTGCAAACTCAGGAAAGCCACAATGCCTGATTGCCAGTAGTCTTTATTCTTCACTCCATTAATGAAATCTGTATTTCTAGAATGTCAGAAGAGTTGAACCCTACTTATATTTGCCAAATAAATTTTATTTTATTTTATTTATTTATTTATGTTTTTGAGATGGAGTCTCACTCTGTCGCCCAGGCTGGAGTGCAGTGGCCGGATCTCAGCTCACTGCAAGCTCCGCCTCCCAGGTTTACGCCATTCTCCTGCCTTAGCCTCCCCAGTAGCTGGGACTACAGGCGTCTGCCACCACGCCCGGCTAGTTTTTTGTATTTTTTTAGTAGAGACGGGGTTTCACCGTGTTAGCCAGGATGGTCTCGATCTCCTGACCTCGTGATCCGCCCGTCTCGGCCTCCCAAAGTGCTGGGATTACAGGCTTGAGCCACCGCGCCCGGCCGTGCCAAATAAATTTTAATACATTAAAATAATTATATAGACTAGCATATTGTTTTTATGCTAATCTCTTCTTTCTTCATATTCACAAGTTACATTCATTCTCAAGCATATGAAAATCTGAATCATTGGTGCGTTTATTTCAAAATGAAACTTTGTTATGCGCTCAGGGTATGTGTACAAATCAGATCAGATCTCACATTTTGTTTTGAAACCAGCTCTGCCAGCATTAACAGTGAGTGGTTGCATCGTCTTTCAATGATGTGAAAGCAGCGTGGTGAGATTGAAGGAATAGTGGTGACAAGATCAATTAGAAAGGCACCATTGCATCTTTGTTCCAGACACAATATATCTTCCAAAGTAATCCCATACTGCAAAGGCATCACGAAGTCTTTGTCCACTTATTCAGAGAGGCAACATGGCTCAGTGGTTTGAAATAACAGGCTTGAAGATCAAGGACTGTGAGTTCGAATGTTATATTTAAAAAGGAGAGCAAAAAATGTTGCTTGGGCTTTTTAGATACCTTTAAAATGCTTCTTTAATATTGGGTTCCATTTATTCTTTCCTTTTTTGTTATTGCTCAGGTGGCATTTATCATTGGGTCATGGATACAAAAGTAAAAGTCAGGGCTGTCCCAATGACTAAAAGACACCATACGAGCATACGGAGATGGAATTTGCAGAAGCGTTGGCCTCCTTCTTGTTTGATTAGCACCTGGAAGATTTTTTAAATAGTTGAAAAGTAAGTATTGGTTTAGTAGAAGGAACTGGATGCAATTAAGAAAGAAGGATCAGAAATTTGTGATAAAAACAGTGTACTATTGCAAAATTAAAACTGTTGGGCTGTTTATTTAATACTAATTTAAATTGGGGGGTTAGGGTCTTCCCCAAAGGAGATGTGTATTTTCCTCTGTATTTCTCTAAAATCTTTAGAATAAGTTATTTAAATATCAAATGCCTTTTTCAGATTATGTGCAAATTTTAGTGTTTTACTGACTACTGTCTGTAATCATACATTATTTTTTCTTCTTCATGCTTGATGTGTTATTTTAATACTCTAAATTTAATCAAATTAATAGTGAAGAAACTACTCAGTAAAGGCATAAATCGAAATAGAGCCAATAAGTTCTCAGTAAAAATTAGGTTCCATGATTTCTGATGGATCGGATTTGTAATACTGTATTTATAAAACCAGGCCAAAGCACTTTCTTCCTCCAACAATTCCTACAGATAGTAGGTATCCTGCTGATATTCTACAGATAGTTGGAATTATTTACAAAATCATAACATGTATCATTCAAGATATGAGAGGGGTCAATGATAGGAGGAGGAGGGCTTAACTTCTCCAGCCCTCTGGCACATACACCATCCTTCACACCATGGTTCTGAGGGCCCAGTTCTAGTATGAGTTCAGGGAAGAGAAGAGTTGAGTTTTGAACTGATAATTACATAGAAGTTTTAAAACTGAATGGGACTGAAAGTTGTTATCCTTTAATGAAATGATTACACTTGCCTGTCTATTTCCCCACCAGACTGTTCATGCTTTATTGTTGGGCACCATATTGTTTGCTGTAAATCCACGAGGTATTTCAAGACTTCTCAGCCTGTGAAAGTGGCAGAGAAGGGGGGAAAATGAGGGATTGTACCCCCTTCCTCTGGAGAGTGTTTGGAAATAAGTTGGAGGCTTTTAGTTTTCTTTTTGGTTGTCACAATGATTGGAGAATGCTCAAGGCATTTGGTTGGTGGGGACCAATTACTCTAAATGCCCTGCAAGGGAGTGCCTCACAGTGAAGAAATAAGTGGATGAATGAGTGAATGAATGATTTTTTTCCATTGTTTCTATAATAAAGATAATCAAAATTTTTCTGATGATAGATAATGTGGTTTCCAGAACAAATAAGATATTTTAAAGTCTTCAAAACTCAAATATTTAATATAAAAATATAAAAATAAAGCCTCTGGTAGAGTTTATCTGTGAATGAGAGAAAATTTTTGTGATCTATCCATCTGACAAAGGGCTAATATCCAGAATCCACAAAGAACTTAAACAAATTTACAAGAAAAAACAAATAACCTCATTAAAAAGTGGGTGAAGGATATGAACAGATACTTCTCAAAAGAAGACATTTATGTAGCCAATAAACATGAAAAAAAGCTCATCGTCACTGGTTATTAGAGAAATGCAAATCGGCCGGGCGCGGTGGTTCAAGCCTGTAATCCCAGCACTTTGGGAGGCCAAGACAGGCGGATCACGAGGTCAGGAGATCGAGACCATCCTGGCTAACACGGTGAAACCCCGTCTCTACTAAAAAATACAAAAAACTAGCAGGGTGAGGTGGCGGGCGCTTGTAGTCCCAGCTACTCGGGAGGCTGAGGCAGGAGAATGGCGTAAACCCGGGAGGCGGAGCTTACAGTGAGCTGAGATCCGGCCACTGCACTCCAGCCCAGGCGACAAAGCGAGAGTCCGTCTCAAAAAAAAAAAAAAAAAGAGAGAGAGAAATGCAAATCAAAACCACAATGAGATACCATCTTATGCCAGTTAGAATGGCGATTATTAAAAAGGAAACAAACGATGCTGGAGAGGATGTAGAAAAATAGGAACGCTTTTACACTGTTGGTGGGAGTGTAAGTTCGTTTGACCATTGTGGAAGACAGTGTGGCGATTTCTCAAGGATCTAGAACTAGAAATACCATTTCACCCAGCAATCCCATTACTGGGTATATTCCCAAAGGATTAAAAATCATTCTGCTATAAAGACACATGTACACATACGTTTATTGCAGCACAGATCACAATAGCAAAGACTTGGAACCAACCCAATTGACCATCAATGATAGACTGGATAAAGAAAATGTGGCACATATACACCATGGGATACTATACAGACATAAAAAAGGATGAGTTCATGTCCTTTGTAGGGACATGAATGAAGCTGGAAACCATCATTTTCAGCAAACACAAGAACAGAAAACCAAATGTGTCTGGAGTTAATTCTTTCCAGTGCGTTCTTGTTCTTGCTGACTTTAAGAATGAAACCGCGGACCTTCGTGGTGAGTGTTACAGCTCTTAAAGATGGTGTGTACGGAGTTTGTTCCTTCCGATGTGTCTGGAGTTTCTTCCTTTCTCTGAGATATGGTGGACACCATTGAATACTTCATGGACTTTTTCTTAATTCTCCTTAGTCCTTCTAGAACACAGGTCAACAGATGTTTGTGACTCCAGTCCCCATGATCTGAGTCGAGGTCCCAGTGGGGATCCATACTGGGAACGGCTTGCTGACCCGTAGGAAATTTCCTCGGCTGTCATTCTGTCATTTACTTGACTAAGATACCAGGTATCTCCAAACTCTCAGGCTGCAGCTAAAGCCGCAGTCTTTTCATTAAAGGCCAGGGTTTGACCTAATAGCATGACATCTCTCCAAGTGACATCAAAGGTTTTCCCTAGATGCTGTAGGGCATCTGTATATCTATCAGGATTATCTGAAAACTTCCCCAGGTTTGCCTTGATCTGCTTTAAATCAGAGAGGGAGAAGGGGACATGTACCTGGGTGGGACCAAATTCCCCTCCCCCTACAGCTTGAAGGGGACACAACCAATAGCCAGGGGAGGGGGTATGTTGGTCCCTTGGAGATTTCTTTGCTTGTTTCCTTCCGGGTGGGGAAGATTAGAGGAAGATTATCATTAATAGGAAGGGGAGCTATAGGGAAGCTAGGATATGGAGGTCAGCTGAGAAGTCCTCTTGTGGGCTGTAAATTGCAAGCTTTGCATAGTTGTGGATTCTCCTTCAATGAAAAGAAAACTTGTACATAAGATATTTCACTCCATTTGCCTTCCCTCTTACAGAAAAGGTCAAGCTGTAAGATAGTATTGTAATTTATACTTCCCTCAGGTGGACATTTTTCCCCATCAGAGAGAGAATATTGGGACCAGGCCATAGTGCAGAAAAAATGAGCTGCCTCTTTTGCGGGGTTTGTGGGTCAAATGCATTTTAAGGGTGAGCCTGTTGATGCCTGAGTGTTTCCATCTGAAAGAAAAAACCGCCTGCAGTTTTGGTTTGTTTGTTGCCCAAGAACCTGCAAGGGTCCCTGGATCCTGCTGATCAGAATAGTTGTGCTCACCAGCGCAGCAGCAGAAACCTCTGTTGCCCAGGAACCTTCAGTGGTCCCTGGACCCTGCTGATCGGAATAGTTGCACTCACCAACACAGAGGCGGAAATACTAGTTTTCCTCCTAGACCACAAGGAAGACCTAGGAAGGTTGGATTTAGTGGTCCTTCCCAACTCATTCTCGAAAACCTGCACCCTTGCCTGTTCTCCTAGACCACAAAAAGGACCAAGAAAAATCAGATTTAGTGGCCCTTACAGACATTCTCAAAAACCTGTTAGAGTCCTAAGCATTCTCCTGTTAGTATTGGGACCTTTCCACTGTCCTATAAAGATGTTATGCCCCAAAATGAAGTGGAGGGCCATACCCTGAGGGAGGCAAGCGATCTTCAGGGTTGGAAGAGTGATGCCTTTTGTCCTCACTTCTCATCATATGAATAGGAAGGATATCATTTCTGAGGCTTCCCATATCCTAGCTTCAGGCCTGCTAGTCTGAGGAGGGATCCTAAAATTCCAGATAGTCCCCCACCACAATGGGACTTTGGGCAAAAATTATGTCTTTCTGATTGGTGAGCCCAGGTGCCTAAAGAAGGGAACAAAGTCCTGAGGTTTATACTAGAAATCATTCTTTAGAAGAATCTAGAAAAGCACCAGAGACTGCGAGTGGTTTTTAGAAGCAGGACTAGCGTCAGAGAATAGAGGCAGGAGGAAGTTTGTCTGACAGGCATTAGGACCCAGGAGGCAAGGGTCAGGATAGATAGGATAGATGGGTGAGTCTCGCTGGGGCGATGTAAGTTTGAGAGTTTTGCTCATAGCTATAGGGTCAACCAACTTTTTGTCGGGATCCCAGAGCTGAATGGCTTTCCTCTCTGTCCACCCTTGGCTCAGCCCAGAAGTACAGGAAAAGTGCAAGCTGGTTCCAGGCAAACTAACTGCTCCTAACTCCAAAGAGTCAGGGGTTGTTAGCCCTTTCCCAGAAAGCCTGACACCTGTGTCTTCAGTCTGGTGACCGCACTAGTCACTTTTAACAGGCTGACAGGTGGCTGGTATTTAGCCCCTAAATTTTAAGGAAAAATAGGACAGAATAGCAAGTGAAAGGGGTCCAGTGGTACTCACTGCTTGGTGATGGTTTCTTTGTGGTCACCAAGATGTGTCTGAAGTTGGTTCCTTCTAGTGGGTTCCTCGTCTCACTGACTTCAAGAATGAAGCCACAGACCTTTGCAGTGAGTATTACAGCTCTTAAAGGTGGCACAGACCCAAAGAGTGAGCAGCAGCAAGATTTGTTGTGAAGAGTGAAAGAACAAAGCTTCCGCAGTGTGGACGGGGACCTGAGCAAGTTGCCACTGCTGGGTAGGGTGGTCAGTTTTTATTCCCTTATTTGTCCCCACCCACGTCCTGCTGATTGGTCCATTTTACAGGGTGCTAATTGGTGCGTTTACAATCCTTTAGCTAGACACAGAGCACTAATTGGTGCATTTTTACAGAGTGCTGATTGGTGTATATTTACAGAGTGCTGATTGGTGCATTTACAATCCTTTAGATAGACACAGAGTGCTGATTGGTGCGTTTACAATCCTCTAGCTAGACAGAAACGTTCTCCAAGTCCCCACTCGACCCAGGAAGTCCAGCTGGCTTCACCTCTCACAAACACTGCATGTTCTCACTCATAAGTGGGAGTTGAACAATGAGAACACGTAGACACAGGGAGGGGAACATCATGCACCAGGGCTTGTCATGTGGTGGGGAGGATAGAGGAGGGATAGCATTAGGAAAAATACTTAATGTAGATGATGGGTTGATGGGTGGAACAACCACAATGGCACAAGTATACCTATGTAACAAACCTGCATGCTCTGCACATGTACCCTAGAACTTAAAGTATAATTAAAAAAAATAAAGCCACACGTTGTATGTATCAAAAAGGTAATCTACTTTGCCATCTTCTGTAGTCCCATTTTAATGTAAATGTTTATTTGTTTACTGAAAGGCATCATATTTTTAATCAACTAAAAATGCAAAGTAGTCTCCTTTCACCATACCTCTCCAAGGATCTCCTCATAGTATCTCGCACACATATAATGTCCTAGGAATAAAACTCTGATCTAGTGTGCCCCTCCCTTTCCCATTTAACCTCTCTCTCTCTGTCACTTCCCCCCTTTCTGTGCTATCTTCAATAATCCCAAATCTAACACACATGTGTGGTTGCTATTAGGAGCGCGCAGATCCAAATAGAAGCATGCTCCATGTTTTATTTTTGTTGCGCGACATATTCAGCTTATTACATCTGCATGATTGCTGGAGCCTCCGAGAATGCTAATTTTCCATCTTATTCTTCTTAGCAAAATGTGCTCAAGGAATAATGTAGCTGCCCAACCCATGAGAAAAATCAGAAAATGGAGTCGGGAAGCTGAGAGGGTTAAGGTCTCTGTAACAAAGTTGCTAGTATCTTCTGTGAAGTGTCAATGTCTTGGTATTTTTTTCACCAAAATTGTGCACGTATGTGACTCCAGCTTTCCTTACAAGGAGGGTTGTGACCCCCTGAGGGCCTCCGTCTGTCTGCCTGGAACATGTGGTCTCATCGGTATGGCAGTTCACTGTGGCTAGAGCTCATTAGAGAATGTGCTGACATTGACTGCAGGCCACCACATTCAATTCTTTTCTTGAGGCTCCTTGTCTTATACATTGAGGGAATCTGGGGTATAAAAAAAGAAAACAAAATCTCATGTGCTTTAAGAGACTCAGGTACAAAAACGTAAATCACCACAAGTGGCTCAGGGATAGGAGACGGCATGACTTCTGAAGCTGAACTTGAATAGAAGACAAGTCTATTTTAAACATTTCTTTGTTACAAAATATTCAATAGACCTTTCCCCTTGACCAGAAGCTACCATCTCCAACTCCAGATAAATAGGTAAGTATCTGGGTATTCTCAAAGTATGTCAAGTTAAAGTGTTTTTTGTTTTTTGGTGTTTTTTTTGTTTGTTTGTCAGAATCTGAAAATCCATATTTTTAGTCACATCTGATTCAAAGCATGACTAGAAATAGCATGAGTGCTGACATACTGAGACATTTTAATTCTTAAAACTTCCAGCTGGAAATTCAGCAAAAACTGTTCTCTTGGCACTTCCCAAGAAACGTTGCAGTTTCAGAGCAGAAGGTGAATCAGAATAAAGATTGGGGGCTACACCACCACCACCACTAAAATGACAGTAACAAAAAACAGCTATTGAAATGTTTTACTATCAAAGGTTCAGCTTTTATTTTATTGTATTTTATTTTTTAAGTTGCAGCTGGAGAGCTGTCTCAGTTCCTGAGCCTACAGATGGATAAAAACAGATTTTGAGAAAGGTGGAAACTTTCTTACTTCCTGGTTAGAAAAACCAGCACCAGAGGGAACATTTTCCATTATCCTAAAACCTTTAATTCCCTGCCCCTGTGTCCCTGGAAGGCCCTCACCAGTGCATTTGCATTGCCCCTTGGTGTGTAAACAGGCCTCCCCAAACACATTTCCTTTTCCCCCACAAAGTGTCCTGCTGGAGAAAGCACATTGACTTCCTTTACAGCTCACAAAAGCTCTCCTCCCAGCCTCCTTGATCCCTGGCTGTTCTCCTTGCTCTGACAATTACAGTCCATAGCTGGATTTTCTAAGAAGAATCCAGGTTTCCAATACTCTATTCTCCTTGTTCAAAACTGCATTTGTACATGGTATATATAGCACAAGCCCTGATGGTTCCTTTGTATGCTAGAATCCCAATCCCAGTATTTATTAGACCTAGCTCCTTGCCTCTTTTGGATGCTTGAGAAACCTTCAAGTAGCATTGTACTGTGTAAGTTTACCTTTGCGGTATTGTCCTGTCTTTGCATTTGGAAGTAGATTTGAGCCTGACCTCTCTGTGTGTGTGTCTGTGTGTGTGTGAGTGCATGCCTGTGTGTGTGTCTGTGTGAGTGACTGTATGTGTGTGTGTCTATATGTAAGTAGGTGCATGTCTGTGTATGTGAGTAGGTGTGGGTGTGTGTGTGTATCATGAATGGGTGCAAGTCTGTGTGTGTGAGTGGGTGTCTGTGTATGTGTGTGTATGTGTTTATATGTGGTGACTAGGTGTGTGTCTGTGTGGTGAATGGGTGCATGTCTGTGTGTGTATATGTATGTGAGTGAGTGGGTGGGTGAGTGTGTGTGTATCTGTGTGTGTGTAAGTGCATGTCTGTGTGTATATGTATGTGAGTGGGTGGGTGAGTGTGTGTGTGTCTGTGTGTGCGTGTAAGTGCATGTCTGTGTGTGTCTGTAAGTAGGTACATGTGTGTGTGTATCATGAATCCAATTCTGTGTGTGTGAGAGAGTGGGTGTGTGTGTATTTGTTTATGTGTGGCGAACAGGTGCGTGTCTATGTGTGTGTATATGGTGAATGGGTGCATGTCTGTGTGTGTATATATATGTGAGTGGGTGGGTGAGTGTGTGTGTGTGGTGAACAGATGCGCGTGTGTATGTGTAAGTGGGTGGATGTGTGTATGCATGTGTCTGTGTGAGTGGATGTCTGTGTGCGTGTGTGTGTGAATAATAGACGATTGTGTGTATGAGAGAGTGCATGTCTGTGTGTGTGTGTCTGTGTGTGTGTAGCAGGGAGTAAGGGAGCTTGGACTGAGGGTGAAACATGATAGAATATAATACATGGAGATGTCACAGGGGTTTTCTATAAGATTATCTGGTGAAGTGAAATGTCACAGAGCTCCCGAAACAAATATACTTCTCCAGCCAAACACATCAATTGCTCAGTGAAGTCCTATTTTCTCAGTCTAGGGAAGGGGGAACATTTCCCAGCGGGATAAATCGTAATGGATCACATGACGAGATGGCACAGTGGTTTCCTTAGGAGGAAATGCTCTGGAAAATTAACACTTTTCGGTGATACACAGAACACGACCCTCCATCCTTTGCCCTAGAAGGGAGAAGGCTCTCTGCAGGCAGTACAGGCTGTGCGGGATCTCTAGCAACCATTCCTTTAATGTGGCCACGCCGCCGCTACCTTGGGCTCTGAGAGCGCAGGGCTAATTGTACGGTGTCAGATGGTAGGTGTGTCCGGGGTACGGTTTTAAGAGGCACATCAGTGCAGCTTTATACAGCATAATAGGCGCTGATTAGGCAGCCGTGTGGTGTGGCAGCAGCGTGTGCGCCAAAGACTGTTAGCTGCCCGCGCTGGGGCCCACTTGAGCTGCAGAAACACACAATGGTGCCTGGGGAGATGGTGGCTGCAGCTCCAAATCTTTTCACAGGGGATTAGCTCTGGCTCTGGGGAAGGGTGAGGTGAGATCAATTGCAGAATTCCCCTGTGAGGCCTGGCAGACGCCCGAGGGTGACATTCTGGTCAGCTCTGACTCCGACCTGAGTAAGACCCTTTTGTCTGCTGCACTCCCTGCAGCGGGCGATTCTACACCTGCGTGGGTCCGGCGAGCCCGGGAGGCCGGCCTCTTGCTCCTGTATACATAGGCCGCGCACAGTGTGTGATGATCGTGGAAAGCAGGGCTGTGGAGCTTTGCTGTTACTGCTGACAATGTTTCCTGCCTCCCCCTCGTGTTCTAACCCGGTCCCGCGTGGTACCAGTGCCCAGCTGCGGACCAAGGCTGGCTTTCCTCCTCGTGTTTCCTTTACGCGATGTCACCAATCCCTAGTGCTTGCTCTGTAAACAGTTGGGGTTTAGTTTTGTTTTTGTGTTTCTGAGTCACGCCCTGCTTTCCATTTCCAGAGTTACACCCCTAAGCTGGCTCCCCACACCCTCATGCCAGGATTCCAGGCCCAGAACATACAGCTGCCAGAACAAAGTGCCTTCAACAGCAGGTGTCAGTTCTGCCGTGACCTGCACTTCAGGCTGTCCAGTGATGACCCGCTCCCCTCCACCACCCTGTCTCATCTCAGTAATTCCCCAAACAGAGCTTCTAGTGCTAATAGGCGGGGCTGTCTCTCTTGTACCTATAGTTTGCTTTTTTTCCGTTTTGTACCTTTGCCCTGGTTTCTCCATTCTATCCTTGGAATATTCTCTGTTACCTTCTGTAAAAGCTACGAGGTACACTATCTACTCAAGATTTGTCTCCGTTAAAATCATCTTTCCTGACAGTCATTGTGTTTAGATTGTGGACTGGAACCTTGTAGACTCTCAGTGCCTCAGAGGCTAAAAAGAAAAGCCCTGGCCCCAGGTAAATCCAGGTTAGAATCCTGGGTCTGCAGGAGACGAAGGTTGCAGTGAGCCAAGATCACACCACTGCACTCCAGCCGGGGTGGCTAGAGCTAGACTCCATCTCACCAAAGGAAAAAAAAATCCTGAGTCTGTGTTCTAGTCTGTATCTCAGCTTTCTTACCCAGAGTATAGAGAAGATTCACAGTGCCTCTCAACAGGATTTCATGGGATAACATGAATACCATGCCTGACACGTGGTGGGCAATTAAGAAATGTTTTCATTTGTTTTTTAATGATTTCAACTTTTATTTGAGATTCCAAGGGTCCAGGTGCAGGTTTGTCCCATGGATATACTGCATGACACGAAGGTTTGTGGGTGCAAATGATCCTATCACCCAGATAGTGAGCATGATACCCAGTAGGTAGTTCTCAGCCCTTCTCCCTCCTTCACCCATCTAGGGGCTCCCAGTGTCTGTTCTTCCCATTTCTTCGTCCATGAGTACCCAGTGATGCACTTTCACGTATAAATGAGAAGAAGAGGTATTTGGTTTTCTGTTCTTCTGTTTATTTGCTTAGGATCATGACCTCTGGCTGCTGCATCCATGTTGCTGCAAAGGACATTATTTTGTTCTCTCTTTTTTTTTTTGAGATGGAGTCTCACTCTGTCACCCAGGCTGGAGTGCAGTGGCATGATTTCAACTCACTGCAACCTCTGCCTCCTGGGTTCAAGTGATTCTCATGCCTCAGCCTCCTGAGTAGTTGGGACTACAGGTGCGCACCACCATGCCCAGCTAATGTTTTCTGTATTTTTAGTAGAGACGGAGCTTTGCCATGTTGGCCAGGCTTGTCTTGAACTCCTGACCTCAGGTGATCCACCTGCCTCAGCCTCCCAAAGTGCTGAAATTACAGGCGTGAGCCACTGTACCCAGCCTATTTTGTTCTCTTTTATGGCTGTATATTATTCCATGGTGTATATGTACCACATTTTCTTTATCAAATCCACCACTGATGGGCACCTAGGTTGACTTCATCTCTTTGCTATAGTAAATAGTACTGCAATGAATATATGAGTGCGTGTGTCTTTTTGTCATAACAATTTCTTTTCCTTTGGATATACACCTGGTAATGAGATTGCTGGACTGAACGATAGTTCTATGTTCTTTGAGAAACCTCCAAACTGCTTTCCATATTGGCTGAAATAATTTACATTCCCACCAATGGTGTATGAATCTTCCCTTTTCTTCATGGCCTTAACAGCACCTGTTAATTTTTGACTTTTTTTTGTTTTTTGAGACGGAGTCTCGCTCTGTCGCCCAGACTGGAGTGCAGTGGCGCCATCTCGGCTCACTGCAAGCTCTGCCCCCCGGGTTCATGCCATTCTCCTGCCTCAGAGCTGGGACTACAGGTGCCCGCCACCATGCCTGGCTAATTTTTTGTATATTTAGTAGAGATGGGGTTTCACTGTGTTAGCCAGGGTGGTCTCGGTCTCCTGACCTCGTGATCCGCCTGCCTTGGCCTCCCAAAGTGCTGGGATTACAGACATGAGCCACCGCGCCCAGCCAATTTTTGACTTTTTAATAATAGCCATTCTGACTGCATTTTTACAGCATCTCTGAGCATGGGTTGTACTTTGTTATCATTTATTAATAAAATATTTACATATGGAGATCCGTGTAAGCCTTAAGCAACCCAATGACAGAAATCAGCGATCATACATCTATATCCTTCGACTTTGTTCCCAAATCACTTAGCATTCAACTCTACTCAGAGGCAACATTCAATATGTATTGTAATGCATGTCTGACTGGTACGAAGAATTCACAAATAGAAAATCATGCTCTATTACTTTCCATATTAGAGAAGAGTTATTTTGCCCCTCCTATTTTTATTTTATCTCCTTTATTTTAAAGCCTACACCAATTATGGGAAAGAGCTTATCTGTGCATATGCTATAAAATTCAAGCATTTAATGCAAAATTCAGCCACACTGCATTTTTCTTTACTCCTTCAATCTTTTTTCATCACATCTCTAAAATTAGAATAAAGGTGAGGGGACTTTGAAAATAAAACTAAAAAATATATCTAAACTAACCGTGAATTATAAGTCAGCACTTATATGTTGTTTTTATTGCTCTCTGTATTCATGTTCATTTTAAGTGATAATATCATATTCACTAAGATATGAGATTTTCTTAAGTTGTATATGCTTTTCCTAGTCTTGAAAGTCTACTCTATGTTCACCTGACCCCTAAGGCTGCCACTTTACCATTGTGTTTATGGGATCTACTCTTACCCTGTGCTAACTCTTGACAGGCATCACATTACTTTGGGTCTCCAAGATGGGATTAGACATGCACAAGTTTTACTGAGAACAACTAAATAGCTGTGAGGGACAAAAAGAAGGAAAGCAAAGCAAAGAGAAAGAGCCTTCAGACAGTGATGCAGATTGGATAGGAAGAGTCTCAACCTGTGGGACAGTTCTAAGAAAGTTCCAACCAGGATGAGAGGAGACCTCAAGCCAAGGTGCTCCTTAAAAGTGTTCCTCTTCTTGCAGAAATCAGGCCTGCATAAGGCCTTTGTTGAACACGGGGGAAGATCCAGGAAGTCAGCCACTGGAGCCATCCGTCAAATATGTTTGCTGTTGTGGGAGATCTGGGAGCTGCATTTTCTTTCTTTTTTTTTGAGATGAAGTCTCTTGCTCAGTCCCTCAGGCTGGAGCGCAGTAGAGCAGTGGTGCAATCTCAGCTCACTGCAAGCTCCGCCTCCTGGGTTCATGCCATTCTCCTGCCTCAGCCTCCCAAGTAGCTAGGACTGCAGGTGCCCACCACCACGCCTGGCTAATTTTTTTTTTTTTTTTTTGTATTTTTGGTAGAGATGGGTTTTCACCATGTTAGCCAGGATGGTCTCACTCTCCTGACCTCATGATCCACCCTCCTGGGCCTCCCAAAGTGCTGGGATTACAGGCGTGAGCCACTGCGCCCAGCCGGGAGCTGCATTTTCATGGCCACCATATGCATGCACTCACTTCATTTCACAACAGATAAAAACCAGAGAGTTTATGCAACTTTTCCAAAGGCATGCCACAGATGAGTGACATAACTAGATTTTGGCACAGGCTGTCTTATTTCAGAGCCCATAACAGGTAGGTAAGTAGGTAGGTGGGTGGATAGAGATAGATGAAAGGAATATGTAAAAACAAAATATATATAGTGTATATAATATGCAAATATTAAATTCAAAATTTGATTCTATTTCTTTTATAAATGTCATAAATCATTCTTAATTCCCCAAATTTGTCAATACAAAGTCATGGTTATTACTTTGGAGAGTGCTTGAGTTTTATACCAAATGGTGACACATTTGAGAAGAACAAAAAACTTCAATCTCTTCTCTCTTTTTTTGTCTTTAAAGTCAGTACTTGCCTATAGGATAAATGGTAATGTCTGATTTTCAAATACATGAATAACATAGGAATCTACTGAAATGGGGCTATGCTTTTATCAACCAATTTTCTACTGAAAATTCTTTTTGTGTGTGTGGAATGATGCTTTAGGAGTACCAATAATTGCCTGAGGGGTTTTTGTGTGGGTAGTTGTTGTTTTCTGGCTTCATTACTACATTGCATGCTTCTGTTGAGCGCTTGCATTAGTTAGAATAAGGTAAGATGAAGTAACAAAGAAACCCGGGTATGAAAGGAGACAGGTGTACAGAAATGTGCTCCTGCATGTGATTATTAGAGCTCCTTACATCTTGTGGCTATGGCAACTCCTATAGAAAAAGCAAAACAAAACAGAACAAAAACATTGTGTTCCACAATTAGGAGTTTTTATGGACCAGATCTAGATGTGGAACATGGCATTTTTGCTTCCATCTTAATTTATATGGCCACAAAAAACTGCACGGAAGACTTAGAAATACAGTCTAGCTTTAGGCGCAAAGGAAGTGTCAGCAAGTTTTGGCTAGCTAGCTAGGAGTCTCTGCCAAGTCATATGGAATATTCTTCTTATCAGTACTCCAAATTCTCTAAATTAAGATTCCTCTTCATCTTAATCTTCTCACTGTTAGGCAGGTTCTAAAGGTCCTTTGGCACATATATGAAGCCTCACTTAAATATCTGGTTAAAAAGTCATGACTTTTTTTTTGAGACAGAGTTTCACTCTTGTTGCCCAGGCTGGAGTGCAATGGTGCAATCTCGGCTCACCCCAGCCTCCGCCGTCTGGTTTCAAGAGATTCACCTGCCTCAGTGTCCCAAGTAGCTGGGATTACAGGTATGCGCCACCATGCCTGGCTAATTTTGTATTTTTAGAAGAGGCAGGGTTTCTCCATGTTGGTCAGGCTGGTCTCGAACTCCCAACCTCAGGTGATCTGCCTGCTCAGGCTCCCAAAGTGCTAGGACTATAGGCATGAGCCACTGCGCCCGGCCTTAAAAGTCATGACTCTTACTAAGACCATTGCTGCTCTACCCCAGAAAATCTGGTTTATTCAGAAATAATCTTCATTTTGAAATGTTCAGAATAGACTATTAGGGGCAAAAGCCTTATCTCTCTTTTTTAATTATGATTTTTATTCATGAGGGTATTTTGCAAGGTGGCAGTATGACTATGGCCTTTTCAGATTAAGGATTCTCTGCTTCTCTTTGGTCAGCACCTCATCACCATAACTCATAATAGGAAAGACGGAACTAGTTTCAGATCTGCCATTACTTTGTCACAGAAACACCAACAAGTAATTTATCTCTCTTGGCTTGTGTACCCTAATCTGTAAATGAGAATCTTGCTCTTCTAATTTTATAGAGTTACAGTGGGCAAAGTATGAATGTGCTTTCAAAACCAGGGCTCAGGTGCCAAGGAGTGGCAATCTTTGTTATACTCTCATCAGAAGGTACTAGATGAACCATGGTTGAGTGCACAATTTGTCGCGGTTATGGACAAGGCACTATGGAGTAATACACATGAGTTAGGATCCAGAAGTTAAATGTTGAAGATAAAAGAAACAACCATGAAAATATGGTAAAAGATAAAAGATAGAGCTTCAAGGAAAAATATGAAAGCAATCACAAACTAAAACCTGGCAGAGCTGAAAGGGTGTTAGAGATAATCTTTTGATTAGCAGAATGTGAAATGAATTAGAGGAGTGCCTCGCCCATCAGTTCTGCAGCAGTCTGTGGGCCATGCCTTGAATTACCCAACTCTGTTGGAGCTCCCAACCCCACACTGAATTCTTTGTGTATAGGCCTTGGGTTTCATAAGATTAAGGGTTACTTTAAAGAGCCCAGACCCTGAACCGTCAGGGAGAATCACGAGGGAAGCCATGATGCCAACTTATGATTAATTTGAAACCCATACTTTTGCTGTAACTGAGACTTCTTATATTAGTAGCAACATATTTTAAAACATCCATTGGTTTGTAGAAGTTATATGACATTGTGATGTGTGGGCACAACTTGCTTTGCATATGAGCTAGGGAAAAGTTCATATGGTTATTAGAATGTGTGATAATTTGTCTCATGAACAAATATGAAAACAAAATGAGGGAAGTACCCCAGACTACACAAATAACTACACAGCCTTCAAGGTTGGCCAGCTGAACAGTGCCAACCAAATCACTGCATGATTTAGGGATGCTGGGATCCTGTTAAACCACAGGTGTGATTGTACTGTAATTATTGCTGATTTGTACCTTTTTCAGGATTTTTAATTTTTCAAGTGTGATACTGACATTTTTGGATTTGAAAGCTGCCAGCAGAGAGAGACAGTAAATCCCCACAGATATTGGAAGAAAATTACATTGTCTAACACTGAATGATATCACTTGCATTAGTTAGGATTATGCTAGGTGCTGGTCCAAATAAACTAAAAATATCGATGTATTAACACAACAGTGGTTTAGTTCCTACTTACGTAAGGTCCATTTGGCAGCAGGATGGAATGAGGACTCTATTCCACGCAGCCATTCAGGTACTCAGGCTGCTGAAGTCTCTACCATTTTTCAGTACAAGCTTCCACAATTACTTTGGGAATCAATATCTATTCAGCTGACAGAGACACGTATATGGGACATTTTTATGAGTTAGACCTGGAAGTACTACCTTTTACTTTCTGCTCATTCCATTGGTCATAGATCAGTCAGATGGCTACACCAAACTGCAAAGGATACTTTGAAATGTACCATATTTGTACACTTAAAAGGAAAATGAACCTTCTGAAGATGAACTACCTGACTCTGTTTGACGCAGGACCTTACATTTGTCTAGTTCTTGTACCATTATAAATCTCTTTCATCTGCTTTGACTCATTGGATTATAAACCACCCTGTGAATTATTTTAGTCTTCATCCTTATTTCAGCAAAAAGAAACAGAGGTCCAGTGGTTATGTCAGTTTCCCATCATCACATAGCTGGTAATTTGGGGATCTAGGATTCAGCTTCAAGTCTTCTAATTTCAAAGCCCATTTTCTTTCTTTATGTTGCCCTGTGTACTTCCCTTTGCTGCGTGTTTTAATAGGAAAGAAAGAAAAAAACACGGGAATTTATGAATCCTGCCTTCATGTTGCTTACAGGAAAGCACACAAATAAAGCTACCGAGAATTACAGAACAGCATAGAGACAAATATAGCATAATATATTAAAAGGCCAAAAGCAATGAGATTTGGTAGGATAATTCATCTAAGGCTACCACACATATACTATTTACTTAGTCTGAAACCTGAGCTTTCTATCTCAGTTTTCAATCAGCTTTCTTGGAAATAGAAAATATTCTAAACATAGTTCTGAAAGCTATTTCTTGTCCTGTTCCTAAACACGGATTCCACGAAAAACTGATTCAATTCCTGGGATTTGATATATTCTCAAGCAGTGATTCATGGAGCATGCTTAAAGAAGAACGGTTCTGGAGGATAAAAGAAAAAAATACTTATGGACTAAGAAAAAAATAGGTTTAATAGTTTTAGATTTAGCCAACGTATATTGAGTACCTAATAGACACTAGACACTGCAGATGATTTCACACATATTATTTTGTTTGTTCAAATGCAATTACATAGAAGCAAAATAGGATTTGTATTGTCTGGAGATATAAATTATTTATGTTATCCTTGGATCTCTTTAGTATGAATAAATGATATTTGGCTTTGTGTTTTTGCAGGTTATTGCAAACTTTCCAAAATTTTGCTGTAATTTTAAAGAAAACCTTAGATCTTAGAACAAGAAGAGATATCAGAAGGACATCTGGTTTACCCCTGTATCCTCAGGAAATGAGTGGTGTTTTCCTATTCACTAGCCATGTTACCAGGAGCCACTCACTTTTCTAAGCCTCAGAATCTGCATATGCTAAATGGAAGTTCTAATACACCCTCCCTACCTTCTGTGCTGATAGCGATAAGCATCATATGTTGTGTTTTCTAAACTATAAAGCAGTATGCACAGTATATATCAGATGATGCTTGATCACCATTTAACAGAGGAGACGACTGAGGTTCAGGATGGTGAAAAGGACTTCCTCGGTGTCACAGAGTCAGGGAGGAGGCCTTGGAAACTTAGATTCTTTACTTCCAGGGCCACCCTTTTTGACATCAACTTTAACTGCTCCATATACAAAAGATTTGAACAGAATTTTTGGTTTCTTTTGATCTTTCCCATGATTAAAGTAGGTAAAATATCAATCCGGAATCATTTTGTTCAGTGGATAAAAGAGACAGAAACGGCAGCCTCCCCTGATATTGTAGTGAGGGGCTGGCTCCAGGAACCATTGTTTGTGCATTTAAATCACAGACATCTCAAGAATGCTCAACTGAGCTCTGGTAAATACTCGAACAAGACTTGCAAACACAACACGCACACACAATTTAGGAAATTGAAGACCCTGCATTATTTTCCCAGTTACTAGGAGAATGGCACAAATTTATATTGGGGGGTCAAGTTCTACAGGCTCATATGACATAGTTTTTTGCCCCATAATAGGATAATTATTAAAATTATTAACTCCTTATATTTTCATTGCAGTTAGTATCAAATATATATGTGTGTGCGTGTGTATATATATATATGTATGTATGTCTGTCTAAGGGTCAACTTTGAGAATTGATTTCATATTCTAGTAAGAATGAGCCAGTAACAATTTGGAACACAGAATTTTGGCTAAACAAAGAGACACTCAGAGCAGGCTTTTTAAATAAATGGGGGGAATAGCAGTTGGTAAGTGTGCCCAGAATCATTGTGGCATTAGAGGCATTTTGATCAATTAAAATAACAAAGTCATTAACACCTGCTGTGTGTTACAGCGGGGAACAAGGTAAATTGCCATTCTCTTGGAAGCTTCTGGTTTCTACAAATCCTGCTCTGAAGGAGAGGCACAGGGAAGGTCAGTGTGCTCACAAGTAGGTCTCTTGCCAGAAAGACAAGGCCTGCAGAACGTGTTCACAAATTTAAATATACATATATACCTGTTCTTGCACTCTTCCAAAGAGATTTTGGTCTTTACAGGATGACATTTAAAGGCTACGCCAAATAATACTCAGCTGTTCTGGACAGCATCTTTTCACTCAGTGTGGTATTTTATCTATTTCAAAAAATAGAAGTTCCTTCGATGTCAGTAAACAGTGTTTCTCAGAAACCTGATGTTAATGGCTGTGTGTGTACTGTCAGAATTCTTATGCTGAAGTCTGAAATCCACAGGACCTCAGAATGTGACTATATTTGGAGACAATTGATTTAAAGAGGTAATTAAGTTGAAATGAGGGACTGAGAGTAGGCCCCAATCAAATAGGACTGGTATCTTTCTAAGAAGAGATTAGGCCATGGAGATGCACAGAGGAAAGACCACGTGAAGACAAAAGAAGCAGACGGCCGTCCGCAAGCCAAGGAGGGAGGGCTCAGAAAAAGCCAATCTTGTCAACAGCTTGATCCTGGACCTCTGAACTATAAGAAAATAAGTCTTCTGTTGTTTTAGCTGTTCAGTCCATGGGACGTTGTTACGGCAGCCCTCGCAAATGAATACACCTGAATTCCAGAGAAGGATACTGCCTCTGAAGCTACAATTGTGTAATTTTGGTTGAAATTATTGTCATTATTTGAAAGATTCTTCTGTGTTAGACACACAGGAAGGTGTGTGGGTGCACAAGCGGAAAGATAATACCCTGCTGCCAGGATGTTAGCAGGTTAAAAGAGTCTGCTCTCTCCCTCCCAAAGGGGGAAAATCCATTAAACAAATGTACTTAAGAGCCCATTGTTCCGAAAACATTCATTACTACAATCGTGGGATAAGAAGGGAAATGAAAAAGAATAAGAATAAGAAACTATCAGTTTTACTAGTAAACAAAAGACTGAATTTTGCATTATAGTTGAAAAATCACCAACTTTCTAATCTGAAAAGCTGATGTTTTGCCCAGACTCTAGCATTATCTACTTGCCATGTTTTAGACACATTTTATCATCTTTTGGGCTTCGATTTTCTCTCAGACTCTTCAAGTGGTGATTGTCTCTAGCTTCTGCCTTTCCACTTTCACAAATGAATATTGTTATGAATATTATGGTTGGGTCTGTACACTCTTTCACCACTGCTCACCTGCTAGCTGACTGGCAGAGTATATTTTCCTGCAACTTGCAAAAATACATATTGGCGTAAGGTTGAAAATCATTAAAAGGGAGAAAAAGAAAAGTCAGCTATATTACCACTTTCTGAAAAAAGAAAAGAAAAGAAAAAATCTATGGTATTTGGGGCTGTTTTATCTGTTGTAGTAGGTGCACATTTCTGTTTTATTTTCCTATATTGGTATCATAATTGTTTTATGCCCTGATTATCAGTGGATATTGTATCACTCATATTTTCCATCTGTTGAGTAGTGTTTAGGACAACTAATCAAATATTGCTAGTTCTCCCAAATTCACGTGCATAAGATACCTGGTCCCCCAGGGTTTGGGTGGGGCTGTAGGTTTATTTTGGTGGACGAAGTGTCCGTGAAAATAATTTGTGTCATTTCTGGGCAAGAGCACTTATGACTGGCATCAAATCCACCAAAGCTGTTTTCCTTTCTGCCATGGAACTAGCGATGATCAAGGTAGTGCCTTTTCTCTTAGTCTCTGTGTTAATTTCTCATGGCTGCTATAATGAACCACCATAAACCTGGTGGCTTTAAACAACACACATGCATTCTCTTATAGTGTGGAGGCCAGAAGTTCAAAATGAGTATTATAGGGCTAAAACTAAGATGTTGGCAGAGCTGTGCTCCCTCTGGAGGGCCCAGGGAAGAATGTGTTCCCTTTTACAACATCTAGAATTTCATTCCTTTAAATCCTTACTTTTGCAGGGTGAATCCTTACAACCATGGTCTCTTCCTCCATCTTCAAAACTACCATCAAAATATCTTCTCTCTAAGATGCTGCCAATCTCTGCTTCTGTCGCATGGGCTTCTTCTCTTCTGCCTGTAGTTAAATTCTCTCTTTACTCTCTCTTATAACAGTATTTTTAGTTATTTTTAGGACCCACCTAGATAACCCAAGGATAATCTCCTCATCTCAAGATCCTTAATGTAGTCACATCTGCAAAAACCCTTTTCTATGTAAGGTAATATTTCCAGGTTCCAGGGATTTGGACCTGGTTATCATCGGGGGATCATAATTCACCCTACTGCAGCCTGCATCCCACAGTGAGGAGAAGTGGAACAGAATTCCCATCAGCCCAACGTGGATGTGTGATGTGGGTTGTTCTATAAGCCACTAGGATTTGGGAGGTTGTTTTTGGTGTTATTGTTACTACAGAATAACTTGGTACATACAGACCAAGAATGGTACAATTTAATATTTTTCTACCATTTAACTTTTAAATGGCTGTGTCTTTTCTTCCATATAAACTATATTATAGTTAATTTAATGACTATCCTACTGGATTTGGGATCGTGTCTAATATTTCCATGAATATGTTAATAGATAAACCATTGAGTGCGTCTCTGATTATCCTTTTACGGAAAATTTCTAACGAATTCCTGGATCCAAGAGTATGTATACATGGAAGGATGTTTCACCTATGGTGAAAGGACTTCCAGAAATGATTACGTCCATTGACACCTCAAGAGTAGCATTTGAGCAGAACCATTGATTTTAACCCTCTCTCAGGGAAGGCTTTGGAAAAAGAAAAGTAAATAGCCTGTAAAAGTTTTAGCTAGTTCAATAAGATAAACTTGGGATGCTGAAGTAATCAATGCTATGTGAAGTTTCCCAGTTGTTTTAGGGGTTATGTTAAATGAAGCAGAGGTCATATTTCATGCTTCTATTTCTAAACACACCTACCCTGATACATTTCCTGTACATAGAAATGTGAAGAGTGTCAGGATGAGGTGGGGTAAACGGTGAGTACAGAAACGACCTTGATAAGTAAACTTGCTCAGATAGAGAGGGTCTGATTGAAGATGAAAGCAGAGAGAATTAACACGTATTGATCCCATTTCATGGGAAGGCTCCACGTTGCAGACTATTACCTATATTTTCAGTAGCTACTCTTCTTTTCCCAGCCCCTTTGTAACTTTTGAATGCCTTCCACTTTTGTTTGTGGCACTGGCTCTGTGTTCAGAGGGAGGGAACTGTGTCTGGCCAATGAAGTGGTGACTTTCCCACTACCCCATCCATCACTGGGGTGGAGTAACTGACAAAGCGCAGTGACTCAGCCCCTACCCCAGCAGGAGCTAAGCGTATCATCTGCCCAGGCACCTGATCTTCACTTTCCAGGGCTGAGAAAATCCAAGAGCCCCAGCAAGACAGTTGTCGAAGGAACATGCTGCCAGGCAGAAACGGCAGTAATTTTTCCATAGATTGACTATGTCTGCTTCTGTCTGCCCCCCTGCCCCCATCCCTTTCACACTTTCCAGTACTGTTTAGAGCCGTCATTTCAGGCTTTGTCTGTTTGATCGCCTGTCCCCTTTGTCAGACCCAGGGAGCAATTTGGAGGCAATGGCGGTGGCCATCTGTGCTACTAGAATGAGGCTCTTTTTTCATCACTTACCTGTCTTTCCCATTCCAGAGATTCTTGGCTTAAGGGAGGCAGGTGCCTCACTATTCTGGGCATATTGCCACCAACTGGGTGGATTTCAAATCTTGGGCCGGCCTTTCAGGTAGGAGGATCTACAGGGGATTATGTTTTCTTGGCATTTTTTCCCTCTATCCCCAGAGCACTGAAATTTTAACTTGGCTCTCCCCATCAGCTTGCTCTAGTGAACCGTCCACTTTAAGGGATTTATTCTTATCCTAAAAGTCAGGCCAGCAAGGCAAATGAGATTCAGCATCATCTGAACAACAGGGAGTGATGAATGGGCTGCTCTCCATTTCCTGGGGAAAACAAACTATAAATCCATGCTGAAGAGTGGAATTAGGATTTAGCACAGGGTTTTCCAGGTTTCAGAATACTCTTAACAGATACTCAGGCCTGTCGACATAGCCTCCAGTTGGTGTGTGCCACTCACACTCTTTTAGGTTGTCTTGAGTCATGTATGCTTTCCACTTTAAGTCAAAAAAAAACAAGCTTAGAAAACCAAAGCCTTTCACTTTTGGTGAGCCTGTTTTATAAAAATGTACCACCTGGGAAAAATGAACCTCATATAACCCAGAAACTACATGAGTACAGCACTTTTCTACCATGGCTTAATTTTCTCTTTGAAAATATTGGCAAAGATCAGTACAATTAATGGTGAAATTGGAATATTTTAACATCTCAAAGCTATTTGGAGGCCAAATATAAAAATCCAAGTCGAAACTTGGCTCATGACTTGTCCCTATCTCATGAGCGGTCTTAACAAGTTACTCAAACTGCCTATCTCTTTATTTGTACTTAAACAAGGGAAAGTAATATTTCTCTCCTCCCTAGCTGATGGCAAAATCATAAGCATAAAAGTAATTGGCCGGGTGAGGTGGCTCATGCCTGTAATCCCAGAACTTTAGGAGGCCGAGGCAGGCAGATCACAAGGTCACAAGATTGAGACGATCCTGGACAACATGGTGAAACCGTGTTTCTACCAAAAATACAAAAATTACCTGGGCATGGTGGTGCACGCCTGTAATCCCAGCTACTCGGGAGGCTGAGGCAGGAGAATTGCTTGTAAGGCAGAGGTTGCAGTGAGCCAAGATGGTGCCATTGCACTCCATCCTGGTGATGGAGCGAGACTCCATCTTAAAAAAAAAAAAAAAGGAATTAATGGTTATGAAGACCTTAGAAGCATT
The DNA here is from genome assembly GCF_007565055.1 of Rhinopithecus roxellana. Lineage (NCBI taxonomy): Eukaryota > Metazoa > Chordata > Mammalia > Primates > Cercopithecidae > Rhinopithecus > Rhinopithecus roxellana. Next base: position 86,293,494 of record NC_044559.1, read on the forward strand.
GCAGTATCATAAAAATGAAAAAAAAAATGAAAAAAATGTATTATATGGTAATAAATCCTCATTCATCTAGACAATTTTAATTCAGAATTTGATGCAGAACAGAAAGATACACTACGGAAGTTTACATTTATACTATATGTGAAGAAGTAGTCTGCTAAGTAAATTGAAAGGATACATTTTAGCAGCATGTTTACATCAAATATATGTAATTAAAAGCTCATGAGTAATTATTTAAAATAAGAAGTGGGAGATGTACTGGCACAACCATACCTTAAAAAGATAACAATTTATGTTAAATAAATTCAATAGCCTATCATATTAGCCCTAGATACTTATTAAGGTTTTTTCATCCCTTTTCCCCATCTCCATTTTAGAACTTGCCTACAATATAACCTGAGAATTATATTTTTGTTTTTCACTGAGTGCAAAGGAATCTTGGCTCACATTTTAATGAAGCATGGATACCTATAAACATGCAATGACTATTGTTGTAAAACATGTGATGGTCATAGAGAACAAAGAGCATTTAATTCCCACAAATAACATTTGAGTTGAGCTTTATAAATGAGTAAAGTTTTAGTAGTAGTGATGGGAAAGGAGCAGTTTTGTAGGAAGTCATGAAAAGAAAGCTTCTAAGAACATGATGTTTTCAGAAACTGCCAAACAGCTCAACTCTGTTGGATAGTAAGATACAAAACAAAACAAAACAAAAAACAAATAAACAATCAGGGACAACTTTGAAAACCACAGAGCATGACATGGATCCATCTTTCAGTGCCATGTCATGGAGTTTAAAATTTATTTGGAAGAGATCAAGAACATTTGGATATATTTAAGAAAAAGTATTCTATAATGAGACTTGTGATTTTGGAAAAGCTTCAGAATGAGACTTGAGAATGATCTCAAACATAGAGATATTGAGTTAGGGTTAGGTCAGGAAAAGCAGCAAGAATATCTGTGGCACACTTAGTTGATCGAGTTTTGAGGCTAAATTAAAGAAACCCTAATATGAAGCCATTCATCAAAATAATGACATGTGGAGTGTAGTGGCTCATGCCTGTAATCTCAACACTTTGAGATGCTGAGGGGCGAGGATCACTTGAGCTCATGAGTTCGAGACCAGCCTGGGCGACCAAGTGAGACCCCCATCTCTACAAAAATAAAAATAAAAATTAGCTAGGCATGGTGATATGCACTTGTAGTCCCAGCTACTTAGAAGAATGAGGCAGGAGTATCACTTGGCTAGGTATGGTGACATGCACCTGTAGTCCCAGCTACTTAGAAAAATGAGGCGGGAGGATCACTTGAGCCCAGGAGGTTGAGGTGGCAGTAAGCCCTATTCATACCATGGTACTTCAGTCTGGGCAACAGAGTGAGACCCTGTCTTTAATAATAATAACTGAAATTTTTATTTCCTATAGTATGAAACTGAGAAATAATTGAGAATATATCTGTATAGATATAAACAGAGCTAAACAGATAACTTGTGGTCATTAAAATTAAGAATATTGTTTAAGAAGTATAGGGAATCACAGGAATAAGGGTTGAGAACACACCAACAACACGTGTTAACAAATGGGAGGTAAAGAAGGAGAGTCAGTGAAAGAATCCAAGACAAAAATCTTTAGGGGAAAATTAAAAGCACAAGGTGCCTGGAATGTTACTGATGCCAAGGAAAAAAACATTTAGGAAATAAACAATATTTTTTTTGGAAACTGTCAGATACCACAGAGTCTGAATCCAGTGAGGCTTAGGCCATTTGTATTTGATAAACATAGAAACATTCATGACCTTTGAAAGCACAGTTTCAGAGGAGACAAAGAAAGGACAAAATGGGTGGCATGGAGCAGAGAAAATAGTACAGGATTGCATGATAAGCACTGTGGCGAGCAGGCATTTTCCCCTTAAAACCAAGTTCAGAGAATGGAGGATATGTACCGAGGATAAAGAAGGAAAATCAGAGGAGAGGGTAGGACTAAGGATTGAAGAGAGCTACGAGATCAAAGAGGTGGTTTGTAAAGACAAGTCCTTCAGAAAGTAAGAGCAGCTGGTTGTACGTGTTCTGGTACATGTGCATGTGGAAAGAAAAATTGCTTCACATTTCTTGGTGTTAGACAAAAATACATGGATACTAAAACTGTTGAGTTTTGAAGTAATGACAAAGGAAATGGAAGGAATTCACATCAGTGGTGCTTGCTTTTCTTCTTTAAAATGAGAACTAATTGGTAGGAAATGATGCAAGAAGGTAGTTTGGGCATGACAAGATGATTAGAAAATACTCCGACAGTGGGCAGGGCACAGTGGCTCACACCTGTAATCCCAGCACTTTGGGAAGCCAAGGCAGGCGGATCATGAGGTCAGGAGTTCGAGACTAGCTGGACAAACATGATGAAACCCCATCTCTACTAAAAATACAAAAATTAGCCAAATGTGGTGGCATGCCTGTCATCCCAGCTACTCAGGAGGCTGAGGCAGGGGAATCGCTTGAACCTGAGAGGCGGAGGCTGCAGTGAGCTGAAATTGCACCATTGTACTCCAGTCTGTGCAACAGAGTAAGTCTCTCTCTCTCTCTCTCTCTCTCTCTCTCTCTCTCTCTGTCTGTCTGTCTCTGTCTCTCTGTCTCTCCCTCTTACACACACACACACAAAATAAATAGGTAAGTAAGTAAATAAATAAATAAATAAACAAATAAAATAGACAGTGGAATGGGCAAGGGAATTAACTGGGGATTAAAAGTGATAGTGGCAAATAGCATCTAGCTCATAGCTGATGTGAAATCACATGATGTCCTTGTATTTTGTTATCCATACTGTTTTTTTTTAAAGTAAAACATGTTCAGCATGAAAATATGGAAAAGATTATAATACAAAGGAGAGTGTTAACCACAGTACTACCAACTAAAGATAAATGCTCTTATATCTTAATGTATCTATTTATCTGTATCTGTCACTTTGTATATATGAATGAGTGTACACTAATATGCTGTTTTTAAGAAAATTTATATAAAGGTGGTCCTATAGTACCCAGGGTCCTGGCAGAGAGAAGATGGCATATCACTCAAATGTGGTGTTTGAGGAGAGTCTAAGAAAGTGTCCATTTATAACCATACTGATAGAGTAACCAAGAAACATTGGTGAATTATCCAAGGCTCGTTACAGGTTGGGATGAGTGAGAGGCCTGAGGGAGTAGAGGAGAGCTTTCAAGAAACTTGTAAGACCCATAGCTTTAGAGAGGGTCATTCAACAGGAGCCTTGGCCACTAGTAGTGATGCAGCCATTGCTGACCCATGCCTCTGGAGAGATGAGCTGAGGATATAAGTATTCTGAGTGATTTCTCCTCCTACCCTCTCATCTACTGCTGATGCCTCGTATTGGCTGACTCCAAAGAGAATTCAGAGGACAAGTGAGCCTGGGTGATGCAATCCATGGAGGCTGTCTCCAGCATGGCAGAGATGGGTGGTGTAGATCTGGAGGGGACAACAGAGAGGCAACAAGTACCACATGTTTCTTTTTTAGGATTAGAATTTAGCATCCCTGAAGCAGAACCAAAAAAACAAACAAACAAACAAAAACAAATAGATGGTTGAAAATTGATCTTGTGTCTTAAATCATAAAGAAAGGCAGATTTTTTTTAAGGATAAGACAATAAAATGTAGAGTACTCAGAAATAAGCTTGAATAATGCAGATCACCCTGACTATTGCTGTAGATGTACTTTTGTTTCATATTTTTACTTGTCTGAATCAAAATGTGTCATATGATAAAAATGATGTTTCTTTTTTTCTTTTCCAAAATTGGTTTTTATATTTATGTTTCCTCTTATAATCAAAGGCTCTTTACCATACAGGAAGTATGGTAGTGGTGAAGAAATTATAAAAAAAGACAAACTGAAAAGTCTGAGGTTGACATGATAATTACTAAAACTTTCAATCAAAATGCATCTGAATATTCTTTTGGCAGGTGCTTATTGATGTAAATTGAATGGAAGATGAAGTAAGCAGATTGCCATTTAAATCTTAATTAAATTAAGACTTAAACATCCATCCAGTCTTTCAGAGTTCTCAATAAATGGGACAAAACTAAGCAAGATGAGGGAAAAAAATTAAGAAGCAGTTTTGCTCAATTTTTAATGTATCACTTGCAGCCCAAATTAGAAGATGATGAAAAAGAGATAAAGAGGAGTTCCCTTAAGATTCACTGGGGGCATTTTTGAAATTGCATCAATGATATTTGTACTGTCACCACCCACTCCACTATTATCTACAACATAACGCCAAAGTTTTCAGGAAATTCCATGTCATTCAGCCATGCATCTATTAGAAATGAAAAGCATTCTTGCTAAGAGAACTCAGTGTAAAAGGGTAGTGTTGGAATTGGTATATATTCAGGACAGAAACCTTCCTTTGAAGTCCACTGGGAATTGTGGGGTAGATATCATAATTCTAGTCTCTTAACCTAATCAGGTTTCCTCATCCTATTCTAAATACTTGGAAACTGTCAGATTTTAGGGTTGCCTTACATAAAATCTGTGGTAGTTTCTCCAGTATGATGGTTCTGTCATAGACTAAGCAGCTTTAGAAGACAACTGTGTCAATCTCTTATATCTTAAAGTTTAAATGACTTATGCTCAATAAAATATATTCAGCATTATTGTAAACACTGCTTTATACAAGGCTCTAGGGTTACAGAGATAAAATATGCAGTGTTTCCCTGTCAAAGAATTTACATTCTGTTATTAGAAGCAGTTATGTAAATAAATAAATGTCACACAGTGTACCACATGCTATAATTCCGGCAGGGTTCAAAGTACTCCAGGAGAGAAACAAAGCAGGAAATGTCTGACTTTATCTAGGAATAACTGCAGCAGCTTCTTAAATGAGATGACATAAATTGAGTCCTAAAGAACTTGAGTGAGGTATGATTTTTTAGTCTCCAATTCTAAGTACATATTGGATTTTCTTGTTTCTCTTGTGTACTGGTAAAAATCCATATTCAGAGTATTTTTTTGAAAAAAAAATTAGGTCAGAAAATTGCTCTAAAAGCATTTTCATATAAATCATTGCATAATATATTATTAAAACCATTTTTGATATAAATAACCTAGACACAGGTCTTCCAATAGCAGAGAATGGAGGCATCTTGAAAAGCATTAAATTTTTATGCGTTATATTTGACACATCTGAATTGGAAGTTTCTGTGCAGAAGTCTTATATTAGGACTTGTGAATGTATATGAAGGCACAGAGACTCTGACTCCTGTGTGCTTTACATGTCAGTAAGGAAGACATAGACACCCAGGAATAAAGTCTGTATCTAAAGTAGTCTGTGAGAACAGTTACATGTAGGCACAAAAGAATTATAATCTGGTAATGAGAAGACAGAGAATTCTACGAAGGAGAACTTAAACGTTTCTTGGAGGAAGTGAGGATTTCTATTCACATTCACATTGAACTGTTTTCTCGACCATAGTGACAGGATAATCCTGGTGATAAATTGTTCTGATCTGCATGTGTCCAGGATCAATTGTGAAAGATCACACATTTATCAATGGAATATCCATGGAAATGCGTGCAAACTGTAAGAAATGTAAGGATGCAATGGTCCCATGTTGGGATCAATATGGCCTTGACCTCAGTGAACCATGGAATCTGGCTATACTAGGGTGCCAAGTCACACAGATAGGCCGCAACCAGTAGGAGTGAAGAGAGAGCCAGGTCTTTGTGAATTATGCATAATTTGCAAATTATTTTATCTACTCCCAAACTTCTAATCTACCACAATGAATGGGTGCACATCTCTCAGCAGATATGATTTTTTTTCAAGTTGGCATCAAGTGAAGAAGATGAGGTGGTGTCAGATAAGGTGCTGCTAGTAGTTGGCTAAACTGAATAAGTGCTGAGGATTAGGTTTGTCCAAGTCTTGGGTTTCTGCCCAAACCTATATATAAGCATTAGTGGGAAATGCAGAGGCTGCGTATCTCAGAAAACTGAATTTACTAGACTAAGTATTAGGTTCCATATGACTCTACAGGAATGTCAAATCTTAACAGTATCCTTAACTGTAAAATAGATTCAATTGGTCTGTCAAAGTTCATGGAGTAGATTAAAAATGTCTGAACAGAGTGACTTTTAGAAACAGCAAGTAGAAAGTGCCATATAATGCTAAATAATCTTATCAAATTTCAAGATGCTGTGGCAAGTGCCACCAGATAAATGCTTAGTACATTAGGGCCTATTTGGTTTGCATTTAACTTCAAGAAAATACAGTTTTTGAAGTAATTTTGTTTCTATACACTATAGCTTCTAAGGAGCCATAAATCTTGTTTGTATCTCTGAGACTATGAAACTCTTGATTGAAATGAAATGTATCATCTGGCTTCTGTGTTGATTGTACTTGAGCAAAGAAAGAGAGTGAGTAGATTCTCCAGAATGCAAGAAATATGTGAGATATAGTTGCGTTTTTCTAATGCAAAATTTCATTGCCTATTGCCTTAAGATATGAAAGTATCCTTTCCTATAAAAAGTAGGGTGGGCTTCTTGCATCTGGAATGAAAAGACACAATTATGAAAGGCACAGTTATAAAAATAATACACAATTATATTCACCAAATCTATTAGCAAATATTGTACATGGGACCTAGTTTACCACTATGGAGACAATGAAAATGTGTGTAACTGCAAGACACTCATGTGCCTACTCTGTGTTCTAATAAGGAGCAGAGATTATGGATTTCCTTTGTATACTTTTTTGAAATAAGTAGCTAATCTAGTTGCCACATAAATGGTGGTCGTACTGGAGTGCCACCTGTAACTGCAGTGAGTAAATGAGAAATGAATGTTTGCTGTGTGTAGCCGTTGAAATGTAGGAGCTTTCTGTTTCTATAGCATAGTTCTGCCTATAGTGACCAATACTTCACCACTAAACTACTTTTTTCTTTTCATTAGAAGATGAAATCAACAGATTTTAATTAATTATATTAGCCATGCGATTATTTTATTGTCCCCTTCAAGAAGCTTTAAACAAGGGAAGAAAAGATGAATGCTCTAGAAACTTTCCAGTTAATTCTCTCTCTCTTTTGGAAATTATGCTTTCTTGCTTCTTCCTGATCCTGTGGAGAGGTCCCCAGTGACTCCTTAAAACCCAAGTTTCAAATAGTGGCTTCCTGGACAGAACTGTAGGGACTGCTGGAACATTCTGCCATTCACCTCCATTCCCAAGGACCTTGTAGACACTGAAGAATCCCACCTTCAGGTAGAGATGGGAATAGCATGAGCAGGGCCATTGTTACAGGGGTGTCACCTTTACAAACACACAGGGTCCACCTAGAAGAGGCCCATGAATGGCTAAATGCTCTGCTATCACCATTTTGAAATTCTCACTAATTTACAAGAGGATATGTATTTTCAGTTTGCACTAGGATCCAAAAATTAGGTAGCTGGTCCTGATTTGGAGCAGTACTTTGCAATCATTGGCAGTGCATTTTCTATGGCATACAAGACATGTTCACATCTTTGACAGATCTCTGTCTCTGTTTGCAGGGATGTTGGCTTCATTTTGATATAAGGAAGCAAATTATTGTCTGCTCCAAAAAGGGTAGAGAACCTGATGTTTAATAGGTCCTGTATCAAGCTCACTTCATCTTTGGTAGTTCCAACCTCAAAGAGAAAGAAGGGACTAATATCTGCCTTGCATTTGGAATTGGCAAGGCCTAGATATACAGACACGAAGGGTTTCCAGGGACCCCACGATATGGGATTTCTTTAAGTTCTACCATTAGTAAGTATAGTATCACTCTCTGCTGGGCTCCTTAGCATGTCAAGCCACCAACTCAGCAACCTCATATTGGAACCCACCAGTAATTAATGGAGCTAATATGAAATATGCAGAGTGAATTAATAATCATTGTAAATAAGAAAAGAAGTGAATGCAAGTTTTACTTTTGCTATACCAAGCACATTTAAAATTGTTTGTTTTCAATTCCATGTGAGGTTTTGCTAACTATGTAGCCTCAAACTCATGTATTCAATGCATCAGTAGTTCTATCTGTTAAATAAAAGAAGGTCTCTCCAGGTTGCAATGAGACATCAAGTTTCACTCTGAATCATACTCATTTAGAGCTCTCTACATCGAATTTATCCCTGCTCCTCCCCTAGCCACACCTAAAATGTTTTGCATTTCATTTGAATAGTTTGTCTCTCTCAATAAACAATAAAATCATCAAAGGTGTTGATATTTTTTGATATCCAGTTTATCGAAGAGTAGGCATTCAATGAATGAATCTTTCCATTGTCAACTTAGGAAAACTCTGAGTTAATAAACAGTGAAACAAATCTATGGACGTTTGACAGTAAAACAATATGACTCAGTTGCCAAGTCATTCCTGTATTTTAAAAAATATTCCATACATCTGCACCTAAGAATAAATCTTATTTGTTAAAGTGAGCTTAATAACTTTAAAGAGTGAGAGAGGAAAATATTTTAGATAACAGAATGAAGGAGGGCCATCTGCCAATTAGTAGGCTCTAAGCAAATGTTTAAGGAATGAATAGCTGAACAAGTTATTGCCTTCACGTGGCAATTATGACTAAAAATAATGATGAATACTTCTATACTATACCACATGGCAGAAGCATTGTTAAGTCTTTTCTATGTAAATCTCAATAATCTTTAGAGCAATCATAAGAACAAGTGAATATAATTATCCTATGAGGAAACTGATATAGAGAGAGGCTCAGTAATGTGATTATTGGTAGAAATAAGATTTAAAGCTGGTTATTGGTGGAATCAAGATTTAAAACTAGGCAGTTCCTTCAGTGTGTGGTCTTAACCACTGGGCAATGATATCTGGGTAGATTTTGTTGTTGTCAAAATATTCCCCATCCTTTCCTACCAGGTCTAGATCCCTATAACATCATCATATTTCTCACTTCATTGAAGTCACACTGGCCATGTGACTTGCTTTGGCCAATTAAATATAAATGGAAGCAATATGTGACACTTCTGATAACTTAAAAACCATCATGTTGTTTCTAAAAGTGTGTTTTTCTTCTTCTTAGATACAAGCAGTGCCTTAAAGAGAAATTGTTCCTTCACCTAGATTGGGTCCCAGAATAAAAAGTCAAAGATAACTTATGATAAACTTCTAATGTTAGAAAACAAAATAATTCTTTGTTTCAAGCCACTAAAATGTAAAGGATATTTGTTATGACAGCATAACTTAGCTAAATAATGCATTGCATTTTTTAAAAAACTGCATAAAATTTTACTAGATTTACAAAATTTGCTAAAATTTTGCTAGATTGCACTGCATAAAATCAATGGATAATTCTGTGTTCTGTGTGTTGTGTCCTACAGTCTGTAGAAATATTATTTTATGCATAGAGATTAACACAGAGTCCACAGAAGGGGAAAACAGGTGGTATAATGTGAAAAAGAATGGACTGGAAATCAGAAACCAACAATTTGACTTGAATCAATTGCATAACTTTGGGCAAATCACTTAACCTCTCTAATTTTTGGTTTAGTCATCTGTAGAATGAGAATGCTTCATAGGAAAGGCGTATTAGGAACATTTTAGCCTTAAAATTACATGCGTAGTAGATTCAATGCAAAGCCAATAAAAATCCCAGTAAGCTATATCATAGAAAATGACAAACTGATTATAAACTTTTGATCATATGGCAAAAGACCCAGAATAGACTACACAATGCTCAAGAAAAAGGTAGAGAATTGATACTACCCATCTTTCAGACTTACTAGATACCCACAGTAATCAAGATAGTGTAAGACCAGTAAAAGAATAGATGTATAGAACAATAGTATGTAGTAGATAGTCCAGAAATAGATCCTATCAAATGTAATCAACTGATCTTTGACACACTAGCAAAGGTAATTCAATGGAGAAAATGTAGCCTTTTCAACAAGTGATGCTGGAACAATTGAACATTCATATGCAAAAAGCACGAATTCTAGAAATAGATCTGACATTTGTCACAAGAATTAACTCAAAATGAATCATAGACCTAAGAGCAAAATGCAAAATTGTAAAAGTTCTATAAGAAAACAAGAGAAAATCTAGCTGAATTTGGCTTTGGCGATGAGTTCTTTAATAGAATACCAAAAACATGATCCATGAAAGAAAATATTTGTAAGTTGGGCTTCATTAAAACTTCTGAAAAATAAACTGTGAGGAAAATGAAAATACAAACTACAGACCAAGAGAAAATATTTGTAGAAAAAAAAATCTGAAAAAGGACTTGTGTCCAAAATATACAAACCACTCATAAAACTCAAAAATAGCTGGAACAATTAGGCAAGAAAAAGAAATAAAAGTCACCGAAATAAAAAATAAAGAAGGAAAATTGGCCGGGTGCGGTGGCTCAAGCCTGTAATCCCAGCACTTTGGGAGGCCGAGACGGGCGGATCACGAGGTCAGGAGATCGAGACCATCCTGGCTAACACGGTGAAACCCCGTCTCTACTAAAAAATACAAAAAACTAGCCGGGCGAGGTGGCGGCGCCTGTAGTCCCAGCTACTCGGGAGGCTGAGGCAGGAGAATGGCGGGAACCTGGGAGGCGGAGCTTGTAGTGAGTCGAGATCGCACCACTGCACTCCAACCTGGGCGACAGAGCGAGACTCCATCTCAAAAAAAAAAAAAAAGAAGGAAAATTATCTCTGTTCACAGGTAACATGACCTTATGTAGAAAGCTCTAATGATTCACCAAAAGGAAAAACTATTGAAACTAATAAAATGTAATAAATTTGTACTATATAAACTAAACACCCAAAAATCAGTATTTCTATATACTGACAATGAACAATCTAAAAATAAAATTAAACATTTTAATTTACAATAGCATCAGAAAGAACGAAGCACCATATTTGGGAATAAACTGAAGCAGGGAGTTTCAAGACGTGTACACTGAAAACGACAAAACATTTCCGAAAGAGATAAACTAATGGAGAGATTGTTCATGTTCATGGATCGGAAGACAATATTTTTAATAAGTCAATACTACTCAAAGCCATCTATAAATTTAGTACAGTTTTCATCAAAATTCTAACAGCATGTTTCTTGCAGAAATGAAAAAAAAAATTCTAAAATTTATATGGAATCTCAAGGGACCCCAAACTGTTAAAACAATCTTGAAAATGAAGAACAAACTTGGAGGATTTGCACTTTCTGATTTAAGAACTTATTATAAGATTACTGCAATTGAAATATTGTAGTATGGGCATAACAACACACATATAGATGGACGGAATACAATAGAGAGCTGGTATAGTCCCAGCTACTTGGGAGGCTGAAATAGGGGAATCGCTTGAACCTGGGAGGCAGAGGTTGCAGTGTGCTGAGATTGCACCACTGCACTCCAGCCTGGGTGACAAAGTGAGAACCCATCTCAAAAATAAATAAGTAAATAAATAAATAAAAAGTAACCCAGAAATAAACTTTCACATATAGCTAAATAACTTTTGACAAGGGAGCCAAGACCATTCAATGGGGAAGGAACAGTTTCTCAATGAACCGTGTTGGGAAAAGTAAATATTCATATTAAAAATAATGAAGTTGGACCCTTGCCTTACACCACATATAAAAATTAACTGATTTTTTTTTTGTGTGTATGTGGCAAGAGCAGCTAAAATCTACTCATTTATCGAAACATACTGAATGCAGTACATTATTATTGGCCATAGATCCTTGTGTTGTACACTTGATCTTTATACTTGTTCATCTTACGTATCAACAATACCATCATGTTGTATGCCTTAGATATACACAATACATTCTTTTTAAAAGTTAGCTCAAAATGGATAAAAACCTAGACACCTAAAGCTACAAAATCCTTGGAAGAAAACATGAGGAAAAAGCTTCATGATATTGGATTTGACAGAGATTTCTTGAATATGACACCAAAAGCACAGGCAATAAAAGTAAACAAATTGTACTTCATCAAAGTTTAATTGCATCAAAGGACACAATCAATGGAGTGAAAAAACAACATATAGAATGGAAGAAAATATTTACAAATCACATATCTACTAAGGTGCTAATGTTTAGAATATATAAAGAACTCCTATGCTTTAACAAGAAAAAAAAAATCAAGAAATCAAGAAGACCTTTCTTCAAAGATGATATACAAATGGATAATTAGCAATTCAAAAATGCTCACATTACCAATCATTACAAAAATGCAAGTCAAACCACAATGAGGTGTCACTTCACACCCATTTGGTTGACTATTACAACCAAACGAAAAACAGAAAATAAGTGTTGGCAAGAATGTGGAGAAATAGGAACCTTTCTGCATTGTTGGTGGGGATGTAAAATTATGCAGCTATTATGGAAAATAGTATGCTGATTCTTCAAAATTTAAAAACAGAATCACCATATGATCCAGCAAATCCACTTCTGAGTACATACCCTAAATAATTGAAAACAGGGACTTGAAGAGATACTTGCACTCTCGTGTTCATCGAAGCTTTATTCACGGCAGCCAAAAGGTGGAAGTAGCCCAAGCATCCATCGAGAGTAGAACGGATAAAGAAAATGTGGCCCGTACACACAACGGAATGTTACACAGCCTTATACAGGAAGGACATTCTGACACGTGCAAGTGTGAACGTGAAGGGCATTATGTGAAGTGTAATAAGCCAATTACAAAAAGACAAAATATGATATGAACCCACTTATATGAAGTATCTAAAGTAGTCAGATTCATCGAAACAGTGAAATGGTGTTGCCAGGGGTCAGGTAAGGAGAAGTAGGAAGTTGCTCTTCGATGAGAACATCTATATAGAGAACGACTATATTGTTTAATGAGAACAACTGAAACAAGATCGAGTTTGAGTTTTACGCAATGAAAAAGTTTCCAGAGACCGATGGCACAGCAGTGTGAATAAACTTAATCCTACCAAACTTTACACTTAGAATGGTTAAGAGAGTAGTTGTATGTGTTTTTTTACCACAATAAAAAAAAAAAAACTAAACGATAAGAAAACAAATGACTCCATTAAGACATGGATAATGTTCTGAGCAGAAACCACCCCACCAAAGAAGACACACAGAGAGCAAATTCGCATATAAAAATATGATCAGCATCATTTGTCATTAGGGAATTGCAAATTAAAAGAAAAACGAGATACCTCTGCAATGATTCGAATGGATAAAATAAAGTAAACTGACAGTATGGATTTGTGATGAGAAGATGGAGCAAGAACTCTCATTGATTGCTGGTGGAAATGCAAAATGATGCAACAGCTTTGAAAGACAATGTTTGTTTTGTTCATTTCTTACAAAGGTAAGCATGGTCTTATCAAACAATCCGGCAATCACATTTCTAGGTATTTATACGATTCAGTGGGAAACTTACTTCCACATCAAAACTCTAAAAATGAATGCTTATGGCATTCTTATTCATAATTGACAAAACCGGAAGCAAACGTGATTGTCTTCAATAGGTGAATGGAGACACAAAATAGAGTACACTTCTACAATAAAATACTATTCTGCAGTAACAAAAGAAATGAGTTACAATTCCACAGAAGAACGGAATTAGTCCTTTTTTTTTTTTTTTTTTTTTTTTGAGACGGAGTCTCGCTCTGTCGCCCAGGCTGGAGTGCACTGGCCGGATCTCAGCTCACTGCAAGCTCCGCCTCCCGGGTTCCCGCCAATCTCCTGCCTCAGCCTCCACTACAGGCGCCCCAGGCCACGCCCGGCTACTTTTTTGTGTTTTTAGTACAGACGGGATTTCACCGTGTTAGCCAGGATGGTCTCCATCTCCTGACCTCGTGATCTGGCCACTTCGGCCTCCCAAAGTGCTGGAATTACAGGCATGAGCCACCGCGCCCGGCCCAGAATTAGTCTTAAATGCATGTTGCTAAGTTGTAAAAAAAAAGTCAGTTTGAAAAGGCTACATACTGTGTATTTCCAAGGACATGGCACTCTGGGAAAGAGAAAACTATATAGACAATATAAAATCAATGGTTTTCAGGGCTTTGGAGAAAAGAGGTAAGGACTACACAAGGAGTTTTTAGAGCAGTAAAACTATTTGATGAGATAATGAAATGGTAAACACATGACATTATACATTGTCAAAATCAATAGAACTTTCTAGCACAAAGAGTAAACCTTAATATATGCACATTTTAAAAATAGGAGGTTTGAGCATTCCAAGAAGGAATGCAGACTGTCATGAGAGAATCTAATTGTATTTCAAATGTATGAAATAACATGGGTTAAGGGGACGTGAGAGGAAAGGATCAACCTAAGTAACCTGTAAGACTAAAGCCAAAAGAACTGCAGGTAAGCACTCCATTATAGGTAGTTGATAAAGTAGTTTTCCAAGGCAGTACTGGGGCATTGGTTAACAATTCCGACACTGCCATACATGTATTCTGGAATTGAAACGTTAAGTAGATGGTGGATGGTGGGAGGCAAGTTGCTTACTTTGGGAGTGGGGATTTAGAGAAAGACAATGGAACAAGGCTAGAATGATCCATATTGGAACAGATTAGAGTTGGAGACTTCAGGATGTGCTGAGGTTTTGCTTAATTTAGATGCAGATGGTTACAGATAGACATATTTATAGATTCTGGGTATACATGGATTAATATACACACATGTATTTTCTTGCTGTCAGCTGAGAGAGCTCATTAGAAATGGCACCCCAGTAGCAACCAAGTCCTAGCACCCAAACCCGGATTCCTAATTCTCATTCTCCAATTGAATGAACCAGTGCTCCTTAGAGAAATGGCTAGCCCTGAAACTATACAAGATGACTCTCGAACATGTTGTACTGCCAGAAAGTAAGGAAATGTTTTATCTCACACAAACACACACACACTCACACATACACAGATAGACACATACACAGACAGACACGTATACACACACAGAGTGATTGGGAGTTCATCAAAGGACCCAGAAGTCAATGGAAAGACCTCTCAATGGCCAAAGTTGAGACAATTCGAACAAAATAAATCAAGTACCATTAGACTATAACCCAAAATATAAAATAAATATACAAGAGTCCACAGTGATATACATAAGTGATTAAGAAGTTTAGGAGAAGCAAAAATGTCATATGTAGAAGAATTTCAAATAATTAATGTAGACACCCTTACCTTCATGTAAGGATGGACATGTATATCCTCACTCTTCAGACAAGATTGGGCGCATTCAGGGTGGTATGGCCCTAGACGAAGTCCTCACTCTTCAAGTGTGGGTTGTGTACAGTGACGTCCTTCCAAAGTGTATAGAATAGAGAAGGGGAACATTGAGTAACTTTCCAGTGAAGAAATCTGACAGACACAACCTCAGCTGGGTGATCAAGATCAGCCTCAACAATTATATGTGATGGTGGTGGTATGTAGCTTTGATGTGATAGGATGAAAGTGACAACTTTATCTTTGAGATCTTTCTCCCAATAACCCATATCCCACTCTAATTATGAGAAAATATCAGATTCCAATAGAAGAACATCTTACAGAATATTTGTCCAGAATGCCTCAAAATTTCTAAGTCATGAAATACAAGAAAAGTCTGAGAAACTGTCACAGCCTAGAAAAACCCTAAGGAGACATGACATGTAACGTGATCTTCTGGAGGGGATCCTGGAAGAGAAGAAAACTTTAGGTAAAAACTAAGGGAATCTGAATAAAGTATGAACTTTGGTTAATAACAATATATCAATATTGGTTTGTTAATTATAACAAATGAACCATACTGATGTAGGATGTTAGTGTAAACCCCAAAAATTTGAGACAGGTCTCAGTTAATTTAGAAAGTTTATTTTGCCAAGGTTGAGGACATGCACCCAGGACACAACCTCAGGAGGACCTGATGACATGCAACCAAGGTGGTCAGAGCACCCAGCTTGGTTTTATACATTTTAAGGAGATGTGAGACATCAATCCACATATGTAAAATGAACATTGGTTCAGTCTGGAAAGGCAGAACAACTAGAAGCAAAAGTAGGATAACTGGAGGGGGGGAGGCAGCTTCCGGGTCACAGATGGGTGAGAGACAAATGGTTGCATTCTTCTGAGTTTCTGATCAGCTTTTCCAAAGGAGGTAATCAGATATTCATTTCTCTCAGCGAGCAGAGGGATGACTTTGAAAAGAATTGGAGGCAGGTTTTCCCTAAGCAGTTCCCAGCTTGACTTTTCTCTTTAGCTTAGTGATTTGGGGACCCAGGATATTTTCCTTTCTCCATTAGCAACAGGAATAACTGTGTGCAGTGTTTGGAAACTCTCTGTACTGTCTTCTTACTTTTTCTGTCAATCTAAAACTATTCACAAACTTTCCAATGAAGCTGGAAAGGAAGATAAACTCCATAGGAAGATACAATAATTATATACGGTTCATTTTTCACATTCCAAAGCTTTCTTTTATTCATGTTGTGAATATGTGGTGGGAAATAACCTAAAACTTTTGAAATCATCCAAGGCAATTCTATATTTTTTTCTCCTGAATCTGATGGGCAGGAGTTCTCTTTGAGTCAGCCGAAGTACTTTTAAGAAAAATTGTTACTTTAAAAACAGGTCAGTTCTTAAATTCATAAAAGCCATCAAAATTTTATCTATAAATTAACTTAACCTGGCAAGAAAATATGCAAGTTTTCTCCCTCTACAAATCTGAAACCTGCGTTAGTCAATTTATAAGTCTCGCCTTCATCTCACCTCTTCCATTTCTTTACCTAAGTGGACAATCTGAAAGTGCAGTGTTTGAAATATTGGCATCTAACACTAAAAACCCCTCAGCACTACCAGTAGTATACATATGCACTTGTTGACAAAATGCAAAATAGGACCACAATTGTGAATCTATTGTTAACCTCAGCATCTTCTGACAGTGGCTTTCCTCTCTTTAGGGATGGCAATTTCCAAACAGTCAGATGCACCTGTTCTACTGAGGTATTTTTTTCATTTATTATTTCCAGTTCAAGAGCCTATGAAAATAAGTTTGTATACTGTCAGGCTCAAAATTAAATAAAAATTTCCCTTGTTCCCAATATGCGTTGCTTCTAATATATTGGTCAAAAAGGATGTTTTCTTTTTATACATATGATCCCTGATTATTGCTTTTGTAGGAGCTAGGTTTTATTCAGCAGATTATGAATATAGTTTGATATATTCTATTTTGCTAAGTTAATATCAGGTTTTAAAAAGAGACATATTAGTTCTGATTCTCTGTGTATACGTAATGACCAGATAAAAGACAGTTCACTTAATGTGAAAAGTCAGGCTTTAGTTTTTTGCCATTTTGTAACTTCCTTTTAAGTTGATGTCACTAGATAAAAAGTGAGCTCTACACTCATCTCTGTAGGGACTAATGTAAACTGTGGTTTTATATCAGATATGTGTCACATTTTTCTAAGAATTATATTTGGAAGACAGCCAAGTGGATGGAGGGAAGCCCTGAGATTTAGAGGCAGGACCACCTGGCCTTGAGTACCAGCTCAACCATTTGCTAATTGCATATGTGTGAATGTCTCAGATCTCAGCTTCTCCAGTTACAAAAATTAAAAGAGAATGAAACTTAGTGGGCTGATCTGAGCATAAATTGAAACTATGCGTATTCAGAGCATATCTCAGTGCCGGACACATAACAGTTTTATGCCCTTTAGACTTAAATTGTGTCAGAAAACATGAACAAATGTCAACTCCTTGTAATCCTCTGACTAATCTTTACCCTTTTTCTGTACCTTGGGAAAAAAAAGCTGAAAAAGTTTCCTGTCCCAAAACTGTGACTGGGCACTATGTCCTTCGGTCAACTCCATCCACATGTGGGGCATAGCTACTCAACCCTTGCACTCACACTCCTGCCAGCTTCTCCACCTCACTTTCCCCACTCCCAGCTCTTCCCATGTGCTCCGAATCATCTCATTTATAATTAGGTAGAGGTGAAAAGGTTAAATTTTTTATTTAAAAAAAACTTAATATTTTAACACATTGTTGCCTTTGATAACAGTGCAGGCAGTGTACTGAAATCACTGCATCCATAATGACCAGATTGGGAAGTGAATTTTGAATTTGGTATCCTGTCCTGTGTGCATTTCAATCTACTGTATACTGATACTCCATGCGATATGATCTGAAGTAGCAAAAGTTCCGCTTGCTTACTCAGTCCTGGAATTCTAGAAAACTATATATGTTTTCACCCACCTTTAAATTTTTTCAAATATAGCATTACACGTTATTTTTTTTCTTAAGAGATAGTATATAAGGATGGATTCATAATTGGAATATTTTGTGACACAATGTGTTAACTAGGTCTTAGTGTTTATTGAATCATGCACACTCTATTTGAAAGAAATTACATTAAACTTTGTTTATTGTTTTTCTCCAATATGAAGAGAAACTGGGGGAAAAAAAACCCTATAGCCCATGAGAGCCTTTTAATTATATTTAGAAAAATCAGTGTCACTCTACTGCTTTAGTTGTTCCAAATTCAGAATATTTAACATGTGCTTACGTTCACTCCCATTAGAAATATTTGCAAGATGGAGGAAGACAAAAAGACCTAGAGGATACTGAAGCTTTTCCCCACCTAAACGATGTCCACAGATATAACTTTTTGGGTGCTCACAATTTTATAATCCGGTTAAGTATGCTCTAATCACATTTGGTATGGGTGAAAGGTATGGTTTCCTTTTGAAGAGAAGAAAGGTGGTGGTGAACTCAGTTGAACACAGATTGCGAACATTTCCAGGCAGTCTTACAAAAGGATATCAGTCTATTAACTAATGAGGGCATTCTGCCACTTACCAAGTCTGTCTCTCCTAATGGCATATGCAAAAGTGGGAAATGAAATCCAGATACATGTGTGGACCCACTGGATACACCAGCCAACAGAGTCAGGCCAGAAACCTATTTATTACCCAACTCTGCTATGTCCCCACTGTGGCTGCTGGATTTCAAGGTAACTTGACTCCCTCAAGGTTTGTGTCGGCTCAGAATCAGGATTCAGTCATCACAAATAGCTTACCTCCTTTTCTGAAAGGCACAGTTTCTCTACCTGATGACTCCAGCTCCCTTTGAGAAAGGAGAGAAGGAGGATTAAGAGTACACATTCATGACAGCATAGCAGGGTATTTCCCCAAGAGAACCCACTATCATTCCATCCTGCAGAGGGTGTCTCCAAGGTGGTGATGCTTCCCTCACCAAAATACTCCTTCATGCTTCTTTGAAAAGAATGTCCTCTGAGCTCTCCTAGGACACACAACAAGGAGGTGGGTGAGTCACTCACACATTATAAATCTACTCCAACATTCCTGTTCCCCTAAGCCTTCAGATTTATCCTTCTACATTATAACAAGTAAAAGCTGACATCTCAGCTTCCTTGATGTAGACTAATATGGAGTCCAGCTTTCGTGAGCAAATTATGCAACATTTCCCATTTGCTCAAGCTAACATATGGAATTCAGAATCTCTCATGAGTACACCCATATTGATACATTTAGCCATTTCAAAGTTATTTTCCTTCCACCATGGACAAATACACTTCTGTTCCATTTCTGCTCATATATCTTAATTTCTGCTGATATAAGCTAACCACATTTTGCAATTATTTCAGAGTATAAACTGACCTCTCTCATGTCAGACTTAGTACTCATTTCCCTTGATTAGGTTGGACCAGACTGTACTATGGGTCTGGAGGCTGTGTGGGATCTTCTGAAAATAAGCATCCCTTGTAATGTAAGGTTATTACAGTATCCTCAAGCTAGGAGAAGCTAGCTTCCTCAGAGAGGGGTTGAGGAGAAGTATTTGCTAGTGAGGAAGTCTTAAAGGAATTTATGGGGAGGTTCAGAAACTCAGATTCATCTGAATCCACCCAAATTTTTTCATTCCTATACTCAGGGAATCATTCATTTTCTGTTAATGACCTAACACTCATATAAGAAATTGACAAGGATGAGAAGTCAAATTGATTCATAAAATAAACATATTATTTTATGGTAATCATAGAATTCCCTTTCTTATCTGCTCGTAACTGTACTGGAGGTATGTATTTATATTCTACCACTTCTCTAATGTAATAAAAATAGGTAGCATGCTCCATAGTGCCAATAGTAATATTCCCACCATGAGTCTTTTGAAGAAGCCACTTGGTTTCCCAAAGTTTTCTGTTTGACAGCCACATAATTCCAGGGACCATTTGGGGCTTAAGACTTACCAGAAAAAGTTCTCATTGTGGATACTATGGTAGGTATTGGTGAATAATGAAAGTATTTTAAGTAAATGCCAGTATTCAATTCATCATCTCTACCCAGAAGTGACATATCTCAGTATGTTGAGTTTTGTAGGCAATTTATCTTTTGACTTACTCTGCTTACAATCAGAATTTTACCACCAGGAAGTGAGGCTTTGGCTTTGAAGAGGCACAATGTAAAATGTTTGACTAAGTGTGAATATCAGAGAAAGCCCAAATTTCTTGTATGCTGATTATAATGCATTAATTAAAATGTGCTGTCATTTAAAAAGCAAAGTCACAGTTGCTGAGCAGAAAACGAGAGGTTAAGCAAATACAATTTGTGTCTTTATTACCATCCTCAAGGCTCATCAGAGACTTCCTTATGATGTTCTCGAAGGCTCTGAACTTGCTGACCGTGTACCCTTTGTCTTACTCTACCAGGTTCATTCTTTTTCTGACCAATTTAAGACTTCTAAAGATTATAAACAGTGCATTTCAAGAGAAAAAAAGACATTACTTTGCATCCTTGTCATTTCTAGTTATCTCTGGAGTCATTCTGCGTTTGCATTTAGCAAGGGATGTATGTTCAGTTTCCTGCTTCTTGTACCCTTCTCTTGTATTCCATTTCTGCTTTCTTTCCATCCCCTGATGAGAAAAAAAAAAAAAAAAAAAAAAGTAATTGCATCCCTTGTTTCCAGCTGAAAAGTAGAAAAAATGTACAACTGCGCCTGTAGACTTGATTTCCTCATGGTGATCTACTGCAATCAGGAGAGAATTCTTTTGGTAAACAAGTCTAAGGAGGCCGTTCTTGGTAACACATGATTCTCACTGATGTCATTTTACATAGATGACTGAAGAAAATATAACTTGCAGTCTGCTATCTCCAAATAGTTTTATTCTATTCACCAGGTTTCTGGCTAAAAGGCAATACCAATTTACTCCCTTGGATATGTTTTAAGCAATTAAAAATAAAAGAACATATAAACAAGTTATGAAATTGCTTTATTGCAAATGAAAAATATGCAAAGAATTGAGGTCAGATTGTATCAAGGAAAGCATAAAACAGGTTTGCTGTATATATGAGTTATTACTGGAGTATCTTCTTAAATTATGAGGAACAGTTTCTAAGATCCCATGATCTAAAGTATGATGGTTCAATCAAAACTTATGTAATCTAGTCTTAGAGATGAAATCATAAAACTTCCTGGGCATATTCATAAACACAGAGTCCTTAGAAACAAAATGTTGAAAATGAATCAAAAATAAATATCCCCATCAGTTAATTTTTCACTGCCACCTGCCGGACCTTCATTATCTCTTAGAATACCTTACAAGGTGTGGTTTAAATGAGCTGAGAATTTCAATTTTTTCCGACATATTTTCTGGGTTTAATTAGCGTTCAGTACAGTCTTTAACCATCGAAGAGTGGTATGGTAACGGGAAATATGCTAGCTCCTTCCAAATCTAGGGACATAAAACTGTCTTTAAACACATTTACATAAAATTTAAATACTTTAAAAACTGCAACCCCAAGTGTGTGTTTTTAAGAGCTGTAAGTAATTTAAGAGACTCACTGTGGCTTTGTCTTGAACAGATGCCTGAAAGAGAATACATCTAACGGTGAAACAGTGGATGATGAAATTATGTATGTACTTGTGGTACTTATGTTTTTCACTAACTGTTTAAAAAACTGCTTTTTCACTTTGGGACATTTTTCATGGTGTAGGTTGTGATTTTACCTGTTTGCTTTTCTCTTTTGGGGTACAATGGGTTATTTAGCATCATTTAAAAAAAATCAGTTGAGGGGTGCCCATTTAAACAGCCTTTTCTAGTTGCAGTATTTGTTCAACTTGTTCTCTATAACATCTCTTCCTGTAAAGCAAGCAAAGGAAATAATTTGGGGTTTGGGTATAGGAAAGGGAATCTTGTGATATGAATGGTTATGGAAGAAACCAAGTGAAATTTTAAGTATATTTGATGGGTTTCCCTGGAGACTCTTGCTTGGCTTTTTTGGGGGGGATTGGGGAGTGTGCAAATGTATCAAAGAATTAGTAATATTCAGTAATACTAATAGGAACCAAAATTTATTATAATCTTTTACTTTGAAAGTAAAAGTACTATCCCCGTGCTTTATATACATTTATGTACATAATTATATTTAATCCTCATGGATTAAACACTTATAAAGTAAGTGTTACTGTTCTCTTTTTACAGATGAAGAAACTGGGGTACAGAGAGGCTAGAGAGTTTTTTCATAATCACACGGTCAGAGTGTGAAAGATTCAAGAAAGTGGTTTATTTCTGTATGACTGAAAACCTTATGCAATTCATGGCGCTCAGAGCAGTGAGCAGTAGAAATAAGATTTAGTGCAATATTTTGCAAGGGCTGAAGGTAGAGAAGGAAACAAAGGTGAAAATATTAACAGAAGCAATAACAATAAAAATAACCACTAGAATATTGCCATTTAGGACAATTGTGGGCCAAGAATCAAACAGGGACTTTACATAAAGTATATTTATCTTCCTAACCATCCTAAGGAATGGTATTATTATGCCATTCTAAGACCTCACAATTAAAGTCAGGAAAATCAAGTATCTCTCTCAAAGTCATACAACTAGTACGTTTCAAGTACAGGAGTCCAGCTGGGCTCCAAAATCTATACTTAATCTTCTGCCCCATTGTCAGCTATACTTCTGTACTTGTGATTTTTATCTTAGAAAATTATCTTCATGGAATATTTTTTTAAAACCTAGTTTAACATGGCATTTATATAACACAGTCATTGGAGGTATCATTATATCTACAGACCTATTTATTTCATTATTTGCAGTTTAAAAAAAAAAAGGCTTTTTGAAAATAGTGGAGAAAGGCTGGCCACAGGTGTGGAAACCTTCCGTATAAGCCAAAAATCTCTTAATAGGATACTCGTTGGACAAGGACAGAAACTATGATATTACCTGACCAAAATCCTGGGACTTCTTGTAATGCTATTAGAAAACAGAACAAAAGAAATGTGAAGTTATCCTTAAGGGGCCCATCAGAAATCAGGATTCAATATGAAGAGTAGCAAGCAGCCTAAATTATTTGGTGGTAACCTGGAGAAACTGGTGCTATAAAGGGTCAAAATCTGAATCAAGGAGAGATAGACTGTTTTTCTGAAGCTTTCTTAGAGGTCTGAAGAAGAGAATCCTTGAGCTGTAATGTTAAATGTTTGGATGAAAAATTCTTAGGTTGCATCTGTGAAGCTTTTCATTTTGGTTCATAGAAAAAAAAATGTATGCATTTGTGTGTACACACACTGTGTTAGCCTTCTCAGGATGCCATGACAAAATATTATAGATTGCAGGGCGTAAACAACAGAAAGGTATTTCTTACATATCTGAAGGCCAGACATCCAAGGTCAGGGTGCAGAGTGGTTGGATTCTGAAGAGGGCTTTCTTCCTGGCTTGTAGATGACCACCTTCTTCCTAGTGTGTGCTCACAGGCTCAGATAGAGAAGGTGAGGTCTACAGTGACTCTTCTTATAAGGATACAAATCTCTTCAGCCTGGGGTCCTCACCTGGTGACCTTGTCTAGTCCTAATCACTTCCCAAAGACCCCATTTCCAAATACCATCACATGGTGGGGTAGGAGTTCAGCATACATATTTTGGGTGAGCACAAACATTCAGTATATACACACACACACATACATATACATGTGTTGTTGGATAAAGCTTGATAGAGGTGTATATGTATATATATAACATATATAATACATAATAATTACATATTTTCCTAGTTATACATGCCAAAATAGCTTTAGAATCAGATATAAAAATAGAAGTGATGTCATCTCCTTTTACTCTTTACTTATATATAGCACATGACTGTTATTGAAACAGCTGGCAGAAGTGTTACTTTTTCTTCTTTGTGTGAAGCTTAACATGGTGAAATCAGTCAGTTGTTCCTAATCAGCATTGCAGACAGGCTGACAGCAGAAACGCCCCAAACTGAGCCTCTTGTGTCTCTTCAGGGGAGACAGAGCACATCAGACAAATTTATCTTAAGCTTTGACATCTACTGGACACTCTTGCAGCAACCCTTTCTAAAATTCAGTCACAAGTTACTTATTCGAAAAGGTGTTACATAGTAATTTTGCTCCTAGCAAGCTTCTATGGAAATATTATTGATATGTGAAAATGTATATCTCCGAGTATGTTCACTCTGTTGTTACTTACATTAGTAAAACTTTTGAAGTGTCACATTGGAGGAAATATTTAAACCATGGGGTAGCCATATTTCAAAAAAATGTCAGGGAGTCATAAAAGCAATAATTTTATTTAAACACACAAGAGAATAGGAATAGAAAAACATCAGAGGATGAGATCAGAAAAAGAAGCTAAAGTGAACACAGGCGTCTTACTCCCCCTCCCACCACAAATTCAGTTTAATGTCAGGTTAATCTTAGAAAAGAATCTCATAACTTCACTGGAAACCAAGGGAAGATATCAGTGGGAAAAAAATTCTGAGAACTTCTTAAGAAGTAGAAATGAAATGAGATCAGAATCACAGAGAAGAAAAAAGGAAGAAAACCAAAATCCAAAACTCATTTACGAAGAGCACTTGGTGGATGACGCGCCATTTCAGGGAAGCTCAAAGCTCAGATCTAGTGCAGGGGCAGGAGGGAGTCATGTGGAAATGAAAAGGAGAAATGGCGTTGGACAATAAGCTATCGATTTATCCCACCTCGACATATTTGGACTGATCACGGGGCAATGCCAGTGTGTCCACACATGACCAAGGACAAAAGGACAAGCTGTGCTCTGAGATCACGCAGGAGCCCAATAAGGATGAGAAGCCATTAAGTCTGTATTAGTCCATTCTCACACTGCTATAAAGATACCACCTGAGACAGGGTAATTTATAAAGAAAAGAGGTTTTTTGTTTGTTTGTTTTCTTTTTTTCTTTTCTTTTCTTTCTTTTTTTTTTTTTTTTTTTTGAGATGGAGTCTCACTCTATTGCCAGACTGGAGTGCAGTGGCACGATCTTGGCTCACTGCAACCTCCAACTCCCTGGTTCAAGCGATTCTTCTGCCTCAGCATCCCGAGTAGCTGGGATTACAGGTACATGCCACCATGCCCAGCTAATTTTTGTATTTTTAGTAGAGATAGTGTTTCACCATGTTGTCCAGGAGGCTCTCCATCTCCTGACCTCGTGATCCGCCCGCCTCAGCCTCCCAAAGTGCTGGGATTACAGTCATGAGCCACCACACCCGGCCAGAAAAGAGTTTTAATTGACTCAGTTCCACATAGCTGGGGAGGCCTTAGGACACTTACAATCATGGTGGAAGGCAAAACGGAAGCAACACGTGTGTTGCGTGGTGGCAGGTGAGAGGGCATGAGTGAAAACTGCCACTTTTAAAACCATCAGGTCTTGTGAGAACTTCCTCCCTATCATGAGAATAGAATGGGGGAAACTGCCCCCATGATCCAATCACTTCCCCCCAGGTCCCTCCCTGGGCTCTTGGGGATTACAATCTGAGATGAGATTTGGGTGGGGACACAGAGCCAAACCATATCAAAGTCCAACACAGGCCTTTCACCCCCATCACCATATACAGGCTCTTGTAGTCAGAACCAACCGCTACTGGTGAGAATCTGGTGAGGCAGATTCTCACACACACAACCTGGTAACCAAGAATCAAAAACTCAAACACAGTAAAGAAAGGTAACAAATGGGCACCCAAGGAAACTATGTTTTTATTGCAAACTAAATATTTCAAAATAAATTTAGCTAATATTCTTCTGAGATTTGTGTAAAATATGGGAAATTAAACATGTTTTCAAAACAAACATCTCAGTTGAGTTGAATTGCTGAAAAGGAACAGCAATAAAACCAATTAATTAATGAACTAGAATATCAAATAAAACATTTTCCCATCATGTAGCATATTTTCTATAAATTAAACATAAAGTATAAAAGAAATCTAAAGAGATACATAGAATGTATCCAGAAATTCCAACGAACCCTTCAGAAACAGAATATTGTGAAAAACAACATTTATACAGTTAAAGACATAAGAGAGGCTGGAAATAAGACTTTGAAAAAAGTTAAATCTTTAGAAGATTATGCAAATATTTTAAAAGAACCAAATGAAGCTTTCAGGAATTTTACAAAAGTAAAATATAAACCCCCAGTGGCCGGATTAAATAGCAGATAAATACAGAGGCCAAAAGAGTTAGTAAACTGAAGGTTATAACCCAAAAGAGTAAGCCTATAAAAGTCAAAGGAAACGCAGAGCTAGAAATACGTTCAAAAGAGGTTAAAGAACAGAAAAGTCAGGATAAAATAAAATTAATGAATATCTAATCAGCGTTCCAGATGGAAATTTAAAAGAGAATGGGGACATAACAATATATTAAAAATAGTAGCTAATAATTTACCTAGAATCGTGATGTTTACCAATCTTCAAATCCTGAAATCTCATCAAAACCCAAGCAGATTTTTTTTGTTTTGTTTTGGGGTGGGAGGGGTGTTTGTTTGTTTGTTTGTTTGTTTGTTTTGAGATGGAGAGATCTTGCTATTTTATCCAGGCTAGTCTTGAACTCCTGGGCTCAAGTGATCCTCCCGCCTCAGCCTCCCCACATGCTGGGATTACAGGTACACCCAGCCCCCAAGCAGAGTCTAAAGAAAAAAGAAAAAGAAAGAAGAAAGAAGAAGAAGAAGAAAGAAGAAGAAGGAGGAGGAGGAGGAGGAGGAGGAGGACAACGAGGAGGAAGAAGAAGGAAGAAGGAAGAAAGAAGGCAATCCAAATATTCATCCCTAACGATGTCCGTGAAGCTGCAGGGCACTGATGAAGAATGTTAAGCAGCCACAGAGATAGAACAAGTCACCTACAATGGAGCAACATCAGACTAACAAGTGACTACACAGCAGCAACAGTAGAAGATAGAAGACAATGGAATAGTATCTTCCATGGAGGAAGAGAAAATAACCATGAAATTTTATTTCTACATACATCAAAAGTGTCTTTCAATTATGAAGGTGAAACAAAGGTAATTTCAAACATAGACCGAAAGATATTTGCTACTAGTAAACCTTCAACTTCAGCAAAGGAATTAAAAAAAAAAATTTCAGGCACAAAGAAAATTATTTCAGATGGAAAGTCTAAGATGCAAAAAGAAAACTCAACAAAGATGTTGGAAAATTTGTAGAGAAATCAAAATGTACATTGACTCTATCAAACAATAAAAATTTAGAAAAAGAGAAACAGGAGAGAACTAAAATCCTAGACCGCAATAACATATGAACTGAAGAGAATTGATTGGAGACAAAGCTTTCCAAGGCCTTTTTTGTACTAGTTGGGACTGAACTAATGATACTATTGATAAAACTTAGACTGTGTTAAAAATTGTACAAAATTGTAGTCTCTAACTTCCAAATACATAAAAAGAAGTGAAACAAGAATATTTGTACAATCAATATGAAAGTTAAAAAAAGGTGAAACTATTGCACAAATAAGGTGAGTAGAAATAACAATAATGTATTTTGTATTTCAAAAAAGCTTAAACAGAAGATTTTGAATGATCTCACTGCAAATTAGGGGATGAATTTCCTAGTTACATTGATTTCATCATTACACTGTACATACTTGATTGAAACATCACATGATACCTCATAAGCATGTGCAATCATTGTGTGTCAATTAAAAATAGAATAAAAGTTAAACAACAAAAGATGAACAGAAGGAACAAGAAAAGCCAGACAAATAAAGAAAAACAGGCCAGGTGCGGTGGCTCATGCCTGTAATCCCAGCATTTTGGGAGGTTGAGACACAAGAATCACTTGAACTCAGGAGGCGGAGGTTGCAGTGAGCCAACATTGCACCACTGCACTCCAGCCTGAGCATCACAGCGAGACTCCATCTCAAAAAAAAAAAAAAAAAAAAAAAGTAAAACAGAATGATAATGAAAAAATATTCAATCAGAAGAGAATTCAGGAAAGGAAGAACAAAAAGAAAAAAAGGAAAATAAGAAACCATTTAATGAATTATAGAAGTCAAATAAAATGAAATGGATTAAATGTCCTAGATAAAAGACATTCTCTGGTAAGATTTAAAAATAACTAATTGAAATTTCAAAATATACGCTGTTGGATTTGAATTACTAATATTTTTTGATTTGGGGTTTTTAAATTGTATGCTCATGAATGATATCATTGAACTGTAATTTTCATTTTTCAAACTCTAGCTACCTGATTTTGCTAACAAAATTATGTTAGATTTGTAAAATGTAGTTCTTTTTTTCCACTCTAGAGAGTTTGCATATTATTGGAATAATACCTTCCTTAAATGCTTGATAGAAAATACCTAAAAAGTCATATGGGCCTGAAATGTTTATTGAATGGTTTCCTTTTGGGGAGGGTAATATTTAACTATTAATTGAATCTCTTTAACCTTGATACATCTATTCAGGTTTTTATTTCTTTTTCAATATGCTTCGGTCAATTATATTTTCTTGGAAATTACCATTTTTGTTCTATTTTAAAATGTATTGCCATATGGGTTTTATAAATTTTCTCTTGTAACATTTAAAACTTCTACCCCAGCTATAATTATCCTCCTTTACATTTCTAATATTCTTTATCTGTGCTGTGTTTTGATCTTTGATTTGTCATGCGAGAGATTTATCTACTTTATTAGTCTTTGCAGGGATCAGCTTCCTCCTTGTTGATCCTTTCTATTATATCTTTATTTTCAGTGTTATTAATTTTAGCTTATATCCTTATAATTCCCTCTCCTCAACTTTTATTGGCTTTACCTTAATCTTTTACCAAGGCGGGGGATTCTTATTAAGAGTAGGGAAGCAGGCAGGTCGGAGTTCTGCCATTCTGCTGCTTACTTGCTGCAGAGAAAGTTGTGTGCTTCTTCTAGACCTTGGTGATCTTGTGGTGTATGCAGAAGCAGTTGACATCCTTTTTTTCTCTGTCATCAAATTTAGAGAAAACAAAACCAAAAAATATGATAAATTTCTCTGGGATGAAAAGTCGCCAGTTTAAAACACTAGTTTGGAAGGTCAATTAGAGTGTGTGTAAATTTTTTTTTTTTTTATTATTATACTTTAAGTTCTAGGGTACATGTGCATAACGTGCAGGTTTGTTACATATGTATACTTGTGCCATGTTGGTGTGCTGCACCCATCAACTCGTCAGCACCCATCAACTCGTCATTTACATCAGGTATAACTCCCAATTTTAAAATCACAGTATGAGCTCGTTTACAGAAATGATCAACCTCTAAGCCCCTGGCCTAAACTTTCATATTGCTTAAAGCTGAAACATGTTCTTTTAGTACTCATTTCAAAAGTATGTGTTTTATCAAGTATGCATTCAAAGAATTTCTTTGACAATTCTTTTTTACCAAGATGGTATAGGGTTATATTAATTCCATGAAGGAGGTCCATAAAGTTATATCAGTATAAAGGGAATAGTCTGTTTCCATTCCGTAAAAGAAATATAAATGTTTGGTTGGTAACCAGGTTACTGGTGTGATGTTTTTGCAAAGATTCCTTGAAAGACATTTTGTTAAAACATACAAATTAAATTCTTAAATTAACATTGATACCCCTTCCTTAAGGGAAGCATATTTAAAATTAAATTTGTGTGTGATTACCTCAAACATAGCCTTATTAACAGCCACCTAGATGTTTGTGGGTTTTCATGCATTAAATTTTTGTTCCAGATTATTCACGGTTTGTTAATTGGTGTGATAGTTGATGAATATTGATGGTGCATGTTGTGGAAATAATTTCCATATGAAAGGGGTAAGAGCATTTCCTGCCCAGGCAAAACTCCGAAAATAAAAATTAAAAAAAAATTGAAAGCTTGAATTTAGACTATGAGCTAACCCTCTTATTTATCTCTTATTTATCATCTATCTTAAGGATTCTCTATAACCAGTCATCCCAAATGTATGTATTCCAGATTATAGCAGAACATTTTAATGATGTCCAAAACAAATTAGGAATTTAATTTATTCATTAGGGCCCTGTTTAAAAGTCTAATGTGGAGGTTAAATGTTTGCTTTATTTAAATGAGATGTTCTGGCTTTAGAAAAATCTACTAGATTTAACTAAACTACCACCTCAGATGTTTATTTTTCTTATTGTACAACAGATACGCAGACTCAGCCAACATGTTTGTAGAGGGAAAACCTTAATCAACTCACAGGATCTTTTTTAGCAGGATATGATTATTATTTATCAAGTTGATTAATCCACAGATGACTTTTTCATAATAAGTAGTTTTTAAAATTGTAATGAAATTGGAATCTGTTTAATGTCTTTATTATCACAGAGTCACACACCAAATGTTCAATAAATACTTGTTTTGAATTTCTCTCTTTACTACTTTTCTTTAAGGAAACGCTTGGACAGAGGTAGATGCTATTCAGGTGTTATCTCATTTCATCTTCATCAACACCACTAGAAAATCATTAAAAACCTAACATTTTGTGTGATGAAACTCAGACTTCAAAAATTAAGTTGTTCATTTTTTACTTCCAGGATTGTCTTATTTAGGGAGCCGTGACCTTCTTAGAATTACAAGTGGAACACAGAAATTGAGATATTTTACGATTATTTCAGCTATTTTATCTTTTGGACTTGCAAAACCAAAGAAGGTGACACAGGCTCAACATCTTCTTTCCTTGAAATTGGATCAGACTTTCTAAGGTCTCCTTCCTTATCATTAATAGTATACTGCTTATTATCGCATGTTAATTGTATACCCTCAATTACTCCATCATACTCATGGAAGAGGGGATTAAGAGCCAATGGAAAAAAGAATTGTGGGGAAAAGAATGTGTGTTACAGCCACGTCCCTAGATCTTGCATACATTTTGGCAGTAAGACCCCCTATTGCATAGCTGTGCTTGATTTATGGTCAATTTGCATTGTTTATCTTTGCTTTTTTTTTTACTACAAAGATTCCCATCAGTTCATATGTCTTTTTATTTTTTAATCATATTCCAGTTCTTTCCCATTTAATGCTCTATATACTTTTTCCTTTAACCATTAAAAATTAATCAACACCATAAATTATACCCAACACAGCTACTAAGTAGTTGCTGCAGGACTTACTTTTCGAGTTTAATTCTCTTCTCAAAACAGAGGTTCTCTGGAGATATTAGTCTATTGGAGTCTAGCCATATGCATCATTCTTGATGAAAGTATAACTTAATCTTGTTTTTAAAAATAGACTGTTGGGCAAGAGGACTAGTGCATTTCCACATATTCTGAAACCATATGGATTTGAAATAACTTAGGCCCCCTAGACAATTTCTGAATTCCAGACGTACACTTTCTTGTCCCCATTGTGTGGCAGCAGGTCAGTACCTCCTAAAATCCAACCTTTTCCCAGCCTCCCCTGTCTGTGCCCACTGAGCTCATGAACAAAGTGGTGCTGGTGGCAGGGAAACCCAGCAAACAGATTTTGACACATCAAAAGTGTTATGGGGCCGGGTGTGGTGGCTCCCGCCTGTAATCCCAGCAATTTGGGAGGCCGAGGCAGGTGGATCACCTGAGGTCAGGAGTTTGAGACCAGCCTGGCCAACAAGGTGAAATGCCATTTCTAGTAAAAATACAAAAATTAGCCTGGCGTGATGGTGGGCACCTGTAATCCCAGCTAGTCAGGAGACTGAGGCAGGAGAGTTGCTTGAACCCAGGAGGCAGAGGTTGCATTGATCTGAGATTACGCCATTGCACTCCAGCCTGGGCAACACAGCAAAACTCCATCTCAAAAAAAAAAAAAAAAAAAAAAAGTGAAATGGTTACTCTTCTGAGTGTCTATAACTTGCCAACCACAAGGACTAAAAGTCAGTCTCCAATATGGTGCCATAACCTGAGGTCACCAGCCAGCCACCTAGGGCAGGATGATTATTCTGGACTACTTCCATCATGAAAGCAAAATTCTTTATTCTCACTAGTGTAGTCATTTACTCTAGTTATGGATTTGCCTCACCTGCTAGACTTTTAACTCTCTGGCTACTTAACAAACCACTTCAAAACTTAGTGGCTTAACAAAACAGTCATTTTATTATCTTTCATGATTGTGTGGTTGACTGCTCCAGTGGGTAATACTTCTGTTCCATGTAATGTCAGTTAATACTTTTGTCATTGGGCATCTCAACAAGGCTGGAATATCTAAGATGTATACCACTTACAGGTAGTAGATATCTTGAAAGCTGGGGTCTGCTGTCAGGCTGGGCTTTTCTGTCCAAGTAGGATCAAATTATTGCCTCATCATTTGGCCTTTCCACGCAGTCTCTCCAGAAAGGTAGCCAGATTGCTTAGATGACAGATCAAGACAAAAAGAAAAAGGTTACCAGGTTTTCTGAGGTTTAGATACAGAACTACTTCAGTTTGTTTAAAGTAATTACACGGCCAGCACAGTTGTAGGAAAAGGGAAAATAAATCGTGCCTCTAAAAGGGAGTAAAAAGCAAGAAACAAAAACAAAAAAAAAATGACATCTTTAATCTACCACAGGGAGAAAGACATTCAAGATAAAACAAACAACATTTAGGCAGCAAAGGCACACATCGTGTTTATGAGGAGAGATGCAGGGAGTGGACAGAAAAGAATCGTATGAGTTAAGGCTAGCCCAGAAAAGTACATGGTTTTGCAAGCCTCACTGAGGCAGCGGGACTTCATTATAAATGATATGGAAAGAGGCCATCCAGTGATTTTAGATAGGGAGATTAAATGAATAGATTTTCCACTTTTGACAGGTCATGCTGGTTAGAATAGAAAATGGTTTGGCAGGGAGCAGAAGTGGAGGCGGAAAGATCATTGAATATACTGCTGTAATACTGTGGGAGAGAGGCGGGGTTACTTGGAATCAGGTGGGGATGTGGCAATGGAGGAAATCATTCTGCTTCCAAAGATATTTAAGAGAGAGAATCGACAGAGCATTATGTTTGATCAAATGTGGGTATACCAACCTCTGGCTTAAATCACTAGGTAGACGATAATGTCAATTATCAAGACAGAAAACCTGCAGAAGTAGGTTTAGAGGGGAATAATTATGACTTCTATTTTGGATGTATTGAGTTTTAGTTCCCCTGAGATATTTAGATGAAAATGTTGAGCAGACAGTAGGCTATTTGGGTGTGGAGCCCAAAAGAGATCTCTGGGGGTACAGAGTTGGTAAAATCAAGCACTGATGAGAATAGCAGAAAAGGTTATGGATAAGGATGCCTCCCATAGGGAGAATACAGAGTAAAAAGGGGGAAAAATGGTTTACTATCTATCCCCTGGGAGCCTAGTCATTTATAAGTTTAGTGAGAGAGGAATTTCATAGATGCTTAAAGAGCAAAAGCCATGGAGATCAAGGAAAGCTCCAAGGGTATGTGATGCCATAAATAGGAAGGAAGAAAGTGGTGTAAGAATATGAGACTTAGAAAACCCAAAGAAAGGTTTCTGGGGAAAGGATTAGGTTGTGAGAGCAGAAGTACAGACAATTACTAGTTGAGAATTGGATAAGTAACTGCTACTAGCAGTGCCAAGCACTTTAAACGTGACATTGTATCTTACATGTGCACCAACAAGTTTACCTCCAACAGTTTCATGGATGCCAGCAGAAGACATGAAACTCTTAGGCAAAGCTGGACACCATGATTATCCCCACAACTGCATCAATTCCCCAAGCCCCAATTCCCACAGGTCAATGAGATAAGGGCTGGGTGAATTTTGTATAGGAAAGGATTCCTGAGTTTGGATTACCCAAATTTCAGTGGACAGTAAGCCTGTTTGTTCTTTGCTCTGAAGCGAGAGGCTATCTCTGTTGTCCAAGACTATTCACTAAACAACCATCTTTGGAAAGATAGTCTGCAACAAAAAGCTCTGTTCACAAGACATTCAGAAACATGAAAGACGGTCGAGAATAGTCTCCCAATAAAGGAAGTCCAAGAAATGGATCATTGGCAGAGTAAAACAGGCTTACAGATCGTTTCATCTTAATAGTATGCTAAAGGTTTGTGGATATTTGGGCTTAATAGAATTCAGACATCCAGAATATCTAATAGAAGTTCCCCCAATTAGAATGTTCACTCAAGTAATTTAGTTTCTGTTTGTTCACAGGGATTGTCAGCTATAGTGAAAATATCAATGACTGCTTTCTGGAAGTGAAAACAATCCTTCAAAATATGTGAGGGTTTTTGTTTGTTTGTTTGTTTGTTTGTTTGTTTTGGTGTGCTTTGCATTCATAGTGGTTTGTACTATGACTCTCACTCTTTTACTAATTTTTTTCAGTCAAAATTTTTTTTTAAATAAACAAACAACACAGAGGCCTATGTGTCTTGTGTCTTAGCCTGGGTTGTCTGGAAAGACAGCCTGAGATAAAGGCTTCTGTGCAGATGTGTATCTGGAAATGATACCAGGGTGCTGGTGGGAGGAAGAGAAAGAGTAAGCAGAGGAAGAGGCAAGGCTGGTCCATGAGCCTGTTACCTCCACATCTGCCTGTGACGGGCCCTTGATTCCTCCAGACTTTCTTAGAAGTTGTATGAAATGCATCTCAGGATCTTCTGCCCATGGGATCAAAGTGGAAGTGTTTATTTATCTATGGGCTTTTGTTCTCCTTTGGCCAGGTGGGGTCCTTCAGGCACTAATCTCTCAGTACTTTCGGGATGCACCTGCATCACACTGGGAATGAATACCTGTTGGGTTGTATAATGCAGTGCTAGTGGTTAAGAGCACACATTTTGATGGAAGACTGCCTGTAATCAATGAATGGATTTTACTGCATCTAAATTAAGGGGTTGTATTTAATAAAGGTTACCAAATGGGTGATCAACTGGTAGAAAATATTTCCAATATCTGCAGTGAAGAGGGGGTTAATATAACTTCTCAGAGCAGCAGGAAAAGGTAAGCTAACCAATAGACACACAGGAAAAGTTGTGATAATACAATTTACAGAAGGAGAAATGTAACGGCTTAGAAATATTAAAAGAGAAGCTCTACTGAAGTAATGATCAACAACATTCAACCAAAAACAATGAACTATCACTTTAAGCCCATTAGATTGATAAAAATTTGAAAATCAGAATATAAAAATGGTGCAGACATGGAGAAACTAGAACCACAAGCAGTGTTGATGGGATACAAAGGATGCAGCCTTCTAGAAAGACTGGTGCTTAGGTAAATTAAATACATTTGTGTATATGATAATCTTTAGCACTCCCTCTTCTTAAATAGGGACCAGAGCAAATCTCTCATGATTTCATAAAGAGCTGTGTATGAACAAGACTATTCTTAGGGTATGTGGGACTCCAGCAAATATTTTTGGCAGAATTCGGATCTGTGTATACAATCCGATCAGAAAATATATTTAAAACCTCAGGTGTCTACATGAGAATAGTGGCTTATTAATGATAGTTTGGAATGATGAGTACAGAAGAGGTTCTGAAATATTTCTTGTTTGTCTAATTAGTGCATGTGAACATTTGTCATACTGTCTAGGTACCATCTCTTCTAGTTCAGATCCAATAATTATCTCTTCATGTTCATTATTGTCAAACATGCTATTTCAGTCTATTTCACATCTGCTATGAGAAAAAGGAAAAGATTGATATTATTTATAATTCCATGACTCTTAATCACTTAAAAGTAATTTTATTGAAATCACTGTTTTTTTGAAGTAAGATAGATCTTTAGATAATAATATATAATATGGCATATATTATATATTATGTAATATATATCATATTATATATTATATGCTATATTCTATATAATATTATATATTATATGATATACAATGATATAATATAATATATT
This sequence comes from Rhinopithecus roxellana, assembly GCF_007565055.1. Classification (NCBI taxonomy): domain Eukaryota; kingdom Metazoa; phylum Chordata; class Mammalia; order Primates; family Cercopithecidae; genus Rhinopithecus; species Rhinopithecus roxellana. The sequence continues at coordinate 86,329,501 of NC_044559.1, forward strand.
ATATTATATGATATACTATATATATTGTATATTATATAGTATATGATATACTATATGATTATATATGTTATATATTATGATTATATTATATATTATGATTATATATCATATATGATTATATATATCTATAATATAATATAGAAATTTAGAAGAGGGATATTGCTGCCCTCCAAAGCCCAAACCATTGATGTCATTTCATTCTGTTTATTTTACCTGCTTATGTATTGTTTGTGTCTGACTTGCTTGCTGGAAATATTGCTTGTTGTGGTTGAGGGAATAGAACAGAAGATATAGATCTTCTTGCCTGTGCGGTTGCATAATTTCAATTATTTAATGCTGGTTACATCATGACTCAGAACACTATGTCATTAGTTTTGCATTCATTCATCCAAGAATACTGGTATCCAATAGCTATATCAAAGGTTTTCCTCTGCTAGATTGATAATGTCCACAAATTCCAGTCTTAGATTATGCCCGACAACATGGATGATAATTAGTTCTCTTTTCATGTTCAAGTTAAGTTAAAGTTGTTGAACGAAAGCATGGAATGACACGTCATTACTTCTCCTCATCTTTTTGGGTCTAATCACTGTGTTCCTAAGATGTGATTTCTTTCAATGTTGACTACACCTCTGTCTTCCACACACTGCCCACAGTGGAAGGAGGCCAGTGGCCCATGGGCTGAGAGAGAAGACCAGTATCTTTTTCTCAAGGTATGTCTGTCCTTCATCAGTCACTGCTTAAGACCAGACACAGAGAGCAGGATGTCAACCTATTGATTGTAGGCAAGAGGAAATATAGACAGAAAAAGCCTGTTAGAATTCTGTATCAACAGTTTATAAAGGTCTCAAATGCCCTTGGAGGAGATTGGCATTGCCAACCATGGAGCGCTACCTGATATGCAGAGCCCACAGCGGGTGGAGAGACCGTTCTGGGTGCCAGCAGTGGGGAGAGGCATCTGGGTTCACATGCCCAGGAAGAATGAGTACAGGAGCTCTTGAGGGCAGCTGGTCAACCTCACAGGCAAAATAGAGAGTCAGAAAGAACCTCAAAAGGAAGAAAGGGGAACTGGGATCCGCACAAGTCATGGTCCGGTCTCAAGTCACCAACCTTGATACACTGCTGACCTGGTTGGTCCCAGGCACCGTAGGAGGACATAGGACGTTCTGGAGTCTGGATGCCAGGACAGGAACTCCTGGACCTGTATCTAAGGGCATTACTGTGTGGGAGGACCCTCACCACATTTACGGGTTCACAGGGCTACAAGCAGTCTAAGGAAACTTTGTAAGCAAAATGTGGTATATGCAAACAATGAAATATAAAGTGGCCCAAATAGTAACAGATTCACATTCAGTAGCCTAGAGTATCAGACACCCATTGAATATCACTCCCATTTTTTTTTTTTTTTTTTTTTTTTTTGATCCATCCCAAGAAAAACTTTAGTCACTGCCGTGGCAACCACTTTCACATACACATCAGGGAAATGTTCCCAGGTGTTACTTGGCAGTTCCTAATCTTGGCCCATACAAACAAAACAAAACAAAAACTGTTTCCTCCCTGGGGCTTCTCTGAAGCTGTGGTAGGAAGTGTCTACAGAATAACTCCCAGCATGATGCAGGTGCATCCCCAAAGTACTGAGAGATTAGTGCCCGAAGGACCCCACTTGGCCAAAGGAGAACCATAGATAAATAAACACTTCCACTTTGATCCCACGGGCAGAGGACCCTGAGACGCATTTCATACAACTCATAAGAAAGTCCGGAGGAATCAAGGTCCCGTCACAGATAGGGCCCATCACTTTGGGTAATAGGCTCATGGACCAGCCTTGCCTCTTCCTCTGCTTACTCTTTCTCTTCCTCCCACCAGCACCCTGGGATCATTCCCAGAAACGCATCTGCACAGAAGCCTTTGTCTCAGGCTCTCTTCCCGGACAACCCGAACTAAGACATAACACACATGGGCCTTTGTGTTGTTTGTTTATTTAAAAAAAAATTTTTTTTTGACTGAAAATAATTAGAAAAAAGAGTGAGAGTCATAGTGCGTTCCTACTTAAATGGATGCAAAGCACACCAAAATAAAAACCAAACCAAACAAACAAACAAAAAACAAAACCTCACATATTTTGAAGGATTGTTTTAAAGCCACACATATATTTAAAGCATTAGAGTGAATACAGTGAATATATTTGAAGGGTAGGAAAATAAAAGGAATTGGGAAATAAAGTGGAAGGAAACCAAATAATGATGAAAACAAGCTGAGATCTGAAAAATTATTTACTCAGCTCAGTGCCCCTGATGTCCAATATTTTATGGAAAAAGAGAGAGAAGCAGAGAAAAAAGAAAAAATGGATATGTCTCGAACAAAAGACGATATCTTATGCCATGAAATACTCTTTAGCTTTCTAATGATTTTGAGGAAAAATACACACTTAAGAACAAAGAGGAGGGGTATATGACTTTCCGAAGGACAATTACAGCTATGCCTCTCCAACATCCTTCCCTATTTATGGAAGTACCAGATTCTTGTTTACTGAAGTATCTTGTTAGTCACGGGTTTATACTCTGGATGCAGCACGGAATATTTGGGCATTTAGAAGAGGGATATTGCTGCCCTCCGAAGCCCAAACCATCGATGTCATTTCATTCTATTTATTTCACCTGCTTATGTATTGTTTGTGTCTGACTTGCTTGCTGGAAATATTGCTTATTGTGGTTGAGGGAGTAGAACAAGAAAAAGAGACATCCTGTTCTAAAATTAGCAATGCTGGCTGGCTTCTTCATATATAAGCATTCTACATTTTTACCCAGCCTCTCTGGGTATTTCCAGAACGACTCTAATTACTTTGCCAGCATTTTTCACATTTACATCTTTCCTGCTTTTTTTTTTTTCTTAATGTGTTAAATGTTATCAGAAAGGAATCAAGAAGAAAAAGGGGAAAAGACAAATAAATGTGGCCTGTGTTTCCCGATGCACTGGTGAGACGTCCAGCTTCAGTCTGATCTTTGGTTAAATTTCCTAACAGCGAAAGGCATGTATGGTGGCTGATTTGGCCAAGACTCTTTCTCAGAGAAAACAAAGGAAACTTTGGGTTGACAGGGATAATAGAACTTCCTATTCCCATGTAAGTGTCTTAAGAGACAACATGGAAAGAATGTGTATAATTTACAACAGCTGAATTGTCTCCCTGTAATTTATCCTTGCCCCAACAAATCAAAGCCTTTTCTATCATCCAAATGAAGGCAAGGAGCCACATGTGTGTGTGAGCAGCATGAATGCCTGCGCCCCGAGCTGAGAGCTGGAAACCCTGTGGGACTCTTCCCAAGACAGCTCACCCCTGGCCATGGAGTTGCTGTCAGGACCACAGAGCCTCTTCTGGGTGATGCTTTGTTCCAATCACTCATGTCTCTTGTCCCTAAAATTCAAGTCTCACAGCTAAACATGTGTAAGTTTAGAAAGATTCTTTCAGCCCTTTTCAAATTTAGAATTTCCCTGCTAACAGCCAGGTGACATAAAATTTCAGTAAGCTCACTTTAAGTATCTTAGTGTTTCCTCATAACTTTCTCCCCCAGGGGAGCACCAGGCACCTTGGACAATTATGGGATGGCAGAAAAACAAAAAACAAGATTTTGTAAGAAAACATACTGCCATAAATCCCACCTTTGCTGCTTATGAGTTGTACAAGAGAGACAGATTTTCAAAACCCTATGTGGGTCTTCATATCTACAATAATGGAGGTCATATGTCACTGTCCCTTACACTTAGGAGAGTGCCAGGCACATACTAGGGTTTTCCATCATTACTTCTCTTTCTTATTTGCTACTGTTCTTCCTGCCTTAATACCTAGGAGTGGTAGCTTTCATTCCTATTGACAGAAAGCATATCTAAGCTACTCGTAATTCAGTTCCTTATGTTCTCCTCCCTCTTAATTTTTTTTAAATTAACCCTTTATTCATTACTTTTGGGGATGGGAGCATGGAAACTTTCACCACTGCAAGAGAATGAGTGCTCCACGTTAAAACGTTTTAAAATAGTCTATGCCTTTTTAAAACTATGAAAGGGATACTATAGTAATTCTAAAAGTTATTTCATCATATACACAATGAAATAATGGTATTTTTCTTTCTTTTCTGCCAAATTTAATCTGCTGTAAAATTATTTCACCATATACACAGTGAAATAATTATATTTTTTTTCTTTTCTGCCAAATTTAATCTATAAGCCTCTACTTCCCCTGGTTAAGGAAAAAATTCAGTCTCCATCACTATCAAGTCACCTCCATCTCTTCCATAGTATAAGGCAAGAATCCTGGACTTCTATGGGCAGAGCAGGGTTGGAGTCCTACGTTCTCATTGTTGGTGCAGGAGGCATGGGCCCCCACTGTCTGGCAGGCATTGGTACTCTGAGGAAGAGTTGCAGAAGCTCCCTTTTCTTCTCTTGAGGTCTCAGTGTTTGATCCATGCCTGAAGCCCTGCAGCACCCGGGGCACTCATAATCCCTGCTACAATTAGTATTAACTACGTCTTGGCATGGTGAGATGCTTTCCAAATTCTCTCTACCTAGGTTTGGCTTGCATTTACCTCCTACACGAGTTGATCACAACGATTTGAGGCCAAGACCTCATAACTCAAAAAACTAAACACAGCTACAATTTGGGGGTTGGGAGAGGAAAAACAACTTAATCTCCTCCAAGTCCTTCTAAGCTCTTAAGCAAGGAGATGATACATACATTAATCTCTCCACATGTGAGCTGATACTTTTCTCATCATTTCTTTTTCTTGGACATTGTAAAATTAATTATGCATACATAATAATTATATATGCTTGTGGGGTACATGTGTGCATGTAATATTTTGATACAGGCATACAATATGTAATGATCAAATCAGGGGAATTGGAGTAACCATCCTCTCAAGCTTTTTTCAGCTCTTTGTATCAGGAACATTTCAATTCCATTCTTTTAGTTATTTTAAAATAGACTATAAATTATTGTTAACTATAATCACCCTATTTGCTACTGAATATTAGATCTTATTCATTCTATCCAACTGTATTTTGTACCCATTAACCACCCCCCACTTTATCCCACACTCTCTATTACCTTATCATCCTCTGACAACCATCATTCCACTCTCTCTGAGTTCAGTTTGTTTAATGTTTAGCTTCCACATATCCCACACATAAAGAGTGGTAGTCTACCTGTATGTGAGTACATTTTAATATGTTACCTCTTTGATATTTTTACCAAACTTCCTTGTAGTGTTCTTTTTCTAAGGATATTAAAGTTGAGGAAATTAACATTTAGAAAGATTTAGTGATTTATTCAAGTTCACTAAGCTAGTAAATGATGGAGAAAGAATTTAAACTCAGGACTGTCTAATCCGAATAATGGCATTCTTTCAATTACATCATGCTATACTCCAATCATAGAATTATGATGACCACTGTACTAGTCAGTGTTTTCCAGAGAAACTTAACCAACAGGATATATATATAAATGAATAATATATTAGACATATATAATTACATATCTATTATACATATATTTTATATATAGCTAATATATATCTAATATAACATATTAGATATATAATGAATATATATGATGTAATGAATATGTAATGAAATTTATTACAAATAATTGGCTTAAGGATTATGGTAGGTGGAAAGTCCCATGATCTATCATCAATAAGCATTAAGAACCAGGAAAATCCATGCTGTAAATTCTAGTTTGAGTTCAAATGAGACAGCAATAGTACAGGATGGTTACAGGAGGATAGAACATTCCAGACAGCAGTTTCACATACTTGCAAAAAGGAAACTGTTGAAATAGCTGCATCAGTTAGGGGCCAATAAGATCCTGACAACCACAGTGTGGGCCAAGCCGCCTAAGACAAACTGGACTCAACACGGCACTGGATTTGACCTAAGTTTCACCTAGGACTTCATTCTATGCTCATTAACATACTAAAGCACACACCCGTCAGTGACATGACAGTTCCAGGATAATACGGTTTGGCTGTGTCCCCGCCCAAATCTCATCTTGCATTGTAGTTCCCATAATCCCCACATGTCATGGGAGGGACCTGGTGGGAGGTAATTTAATCAGAGGGGCAGTTACCCTCATGCTGTTTTCATGATAGTAAGTGAGCTCTCAAGAGATATGATGGTTTCATAAGAGGCTTTTCTCTCTTTTGCTCAGCACTTCTGCTTGCTGCCACCATGTGAAAAAGGACGTATTTGCTTCCCCTTCTGCCATGATTGTAAGTTTCCTGAGGCCCCCCTAGACATGCTGAACTGTGAGTCAGCTAAACTTCTTTCCTTTATAAAGTACTCAGTCTCAAGTATGTTTTTATTAGCAGCTTGAGAAAAGACTAATACATGGGAACACCTATGTTTTGTGTAAAAATAGGTGACACCACAGCTATGAGAAATCTTTATCTTTTTCCAGGAATCTTCATGAATGTTCCACCCCTTGGTTAAAGAAACCCCTAAAGGTAGAAGCTGCAAACTTCATGGTATGATTCATTCTCCTGATTATAAAAAAAAAAAAAGTGTTAAAAAAAAGTGTATACTTTTTGCTTTACAATAAATCTCCATACTTTGCCCATTTTCTGACTCATTCTTGATTTCCTTATTGTAATGGTGTCAAGAACCTGGGCATCAAGTGGGATTAAGATCCTACTGGCATTTGGGGACCTCTCCTAGCCTATCAGTATCACAGAGGCCTGAGAACCAAGAGTGCCAACAGTATGAGTCTGAGTCCAAGAGTATTAGACTGATGTTTCAGCTCAAGCAGTCAGGTAGAGACTTTTTGATTTTTGTTCTATTCAGGCCCTCAGTGGGTTGGATGAGGCCCACATACATTTGGCAGGACCATCTGCTTTACTCAGTCCACCAATTCCAATGCTAATCTCATCCAGAAACATTCTTGGGGCACTCCCAGAAGCCATGTTGAACAAGTGTCTGGGCATCCTGTGACCCAGTCAAGTTGATGCACATGATTCACCACCACACCCATCATCCTTTCAATGTGACATCTGATGCAGATGTATCTGTGGCAGAAAGTCTCAGGTCACTTCAAATTTGTTCTTTCAGATTCCTTTTGACTGAAATTCACAGTTAGAAGCTTGAAAATACATCCTCACGGTTTATACAGGCTTCATTTAAAGCAATCTGACCATAATCTATTAGATGGCAGTATAATCAAAAGGAAAAAAATAACTTTTCTTTGTTCTAAAATAAGTTTCTCGACATCTGTTAAGAAGTGGCAGACCAGGCGCAGTGGCTCACGCCTGTAATCCCAGCACTTTGGGAGGTCAAGACGGGCGGATCACAAGGTCAAGAGATCAAGACCATCCTGGCTAACATGGTGAAACCCCTTCTCTACTAAAAACACAAACATTAGTTGGGCATGGTGGCACGTGCCTGTAGTCCCAGCTACTCAGGAGGCTGAGGCAGGAGAATCATTGAACCTGGGAGGCAGAGATCATGGTGAGCCGAGATCACACCACTGCACTCCAGCCTAGGGCATAGAGGGAGACTCTGTCTCAAAAAAAACAAAAAGTGACAAAGTTATTCCTGAATAGATCTTTGGGTCTACACCAAAGGCATGTACTATTGCCCTTTTGAAATGGCCCACCTACAATATAAATATATTTTTTTAATTTTTTTTTTTTTTTTGAGGCGGAGTCTCACTCTGTCGCCCAGGCTGGAGTGCAGTGGCATGATCTCCGCTCACTGCAAGCTCCGCCTCCTGGGTTTACGCCATTCTCCTGCCTCAGCTTCCTGAGTAGCTGGGACTGCAAGCGCCGGCCACCACACCCGGTTAATGTTTTGTATTTTCAGTAGAGATGGGGTTTCACCGTGTTAGCCAGGATGGTCTTGATCTCCTGACCTCGTGATCCACCCACCTTGGCCTCCCAAAGTGCTGGGATTATAGGCATGAGCCACTGTGCCCGGCCACCTACAATATAGTCTTACATGGTTGCTGCTTCTGTCACTCATGGCCTAGCGCAGTTTGCCATGGTGTCATGTTGGTGTGTCAATCTGGTATCTGGCAAGTATGTTCTCCATGGTCCAGGTTATCCATGTAGAGCTCTGTGAGCACCCTAGATGGTAAGACTTAAGTATAGTAAGTAGTATGGTGTACTACTTAGAAGTTCATGCACTGGAGTCCGTTTGCCTAGGTTGTAATTCTGGTTCAACTACTCACGAGTTGTGTGCCCTGGGTAAATTATGAACTATTTCTAAGCCTTCATTTCCTAATCTCTAAAGTACTGGTAATAACAGCATCAACCCCATAGGTTTGTTTTAGCATAAATGGGGTTGTGAACATAATTTATATAGGACACTTTGAAAATTATGTGTTTGCTATGGAGAAAAAAAGTATGAATTGTATATTACTACTGCTAGTCCATCTGAGCCCTACATTTCTGTAGCAATTCACCTGTTCAGGGATGTTCTCTCCTTTAGGTTTATGCCCTTGGTTTCAGATCAGCTTTCTACAAATAGAAATAGCTGTTCCTTAAAGCTCTATCTGGGACTACCTTGTAGGCTTCTCAAAGGTCATGTGTAAAAGGGAAACCTGTTTTCACTACAAAGGTGGCATCTTGTCCCTCCTGGAGTGAACTTTTGTGCAATTCCTAATCTAGTGTCATTGGCTTGGTCTTTTCTGCCACTTTGCATTGTCCTCAAGCCCTGATTAGAAGATTATAAAGGGATCCCCTCCCCAACCAAAAAAAAAAAAAAGGAACCAATTTTTTGGCTCTCTTGAAGCCGTCAATTTTTTTCCTTAGTTCTTAGTTCACGCTAGAGAGGCGCTGGGGCTCATTATGCAAATTAAAATGACTTATACATAACCCAAATCACCTTAGGTTATACTAACGAGCCCTAGATAAGAAAGAATGAACATAAAATGGCATCAAGGGTATTTAGGAATAACTGCCCAACTAAAAGAATAATGAGGTAAATTGCAAAGGGAAGCTATGGAGCGATTTTTAAGATAATATTTTACACCTTCAAATGCTTTTAAAAATACATTCACCTGCTAATGTGTAGAGCATCTGCACGGTATATGTGAGGAAGAAGTGTTTCTGAATATTGAACAATGATACTGAGCTTGACAAGCTATGGGCTTGATCAGAAGAGGATAATTGGCTTCTTTAATGCCAGTCTTGAGGGTCAGAGGACACCATTCTACCCTAAAACTTGCAAATTTGGTGACTAGAGATGTCAGTGAAAGGACATTTCACTGTGCCTCACAGGAAGGGAAAGTAGTGAAAGCATTGGCTTCTCCAGCAACACATAACTCTTCTCCAGTCCTGTGGGCCAACCTAACCCTATGGGGTGGATCTTTCCTGCCACTTTGCATCATCCTTCCGCTCTAGCCCTGTGGAGTGGCCCTCTTCTACAGGACTGGAGAAGAGTTGTGTGTTGCTGGAAAAGTCAGCGCTTTCCGCATGAGGCACAGTGAAATATCCTTTCACTGATATCTTATCACCACATTTACATGTGAAACTGTCCAGGACTCAACCAAGCAGAGGAGCGTGTGCTAAATCTACAAAGAGCACAGAAAAGCATGAGAACCCTGCTACTTCAGGAATTCTCAGTTTGGGGATTGTATGTCATCTCCATCTTGGAGTATGTGGGGAAGGATTCCATTTCTGAGAAAAGAATCTGCCTTAGATAGTTTAAGCAGTAAGACATTTATTATGGAATGAAATTTGAGCATAAATGGTATGAAATGACTTAGAACCTAAAGTGTGGGGGTCGCTGATTGGTCAAGAAATGAGGAGTGAAGTCACAGGCAGGGAGATGAAGAGATGGCATTCCTGTGCTGAGTTGACTCCTGGGGGTTGGGGGGTGGGTCTTTAGATCAGTTGTTGTCATTTGTTTTGCTAGAATTCAGGATCTGAAAAACACCTTAAACAATTTTTAGGTAACAAGGTTCAGTGTCAGAGATTCTGTCTGTGAGAACAATGGGAAAGCAGGTGGTCAGAATGCCATGTGACTCCCGGTTCGTTAGCCCCAGCAGGGAAGCAGGTCAAAGTGAACTAGTACACCTGGTTCAATGCCTAACTAGAATTCTGCCTAAAACCCAGCTTGTAATTCTCATGAACCCTGCGAGGGCAGCTTCATTCCCAGGAATGATTCCCAAAACTACGTTGCAGATCTGAGGCATCAAAAGCTATCACGTGCCTCTACCATGATCAGACAGCTGTGGAACCAGGGAAGTACCAGCCAAGCTGCTGGATCTGCAGAACAGTGATCCTGCCACAGTCCCCTCTAAATGCATGCCCAAGTCCTGCCTCTCTCGTTTGACTCCTTCAGATGCAAGATTCCAACGAGAGAATCTTATTGACAATAGCTACAGCATACCTAGGAACCCCAGCTGCCAGAGACTGTCCCATAGAAAGTGTTACAGCTCTTCAGGCTCTGTGTACGAGATACACTCCCCATATATATTAAATGAGCAAGTTTATAGAATTTACCAAAGTGTCATTGAAAATCCCAGCTAGCCGTGACCTTGGGGAGTACGTTTCAAAGAAAGGAATAAATAAGGGTATAAAACCGATGTTTCTTGAGGAAAGAGTAGACTGTGGGAGGCAAATAAAGCCATCCACATATGAGGGGAAGGTGTGTTTCCAAATGTGGATTGCTACAGGAGTACCGGAGTTGCTCTTTTTGTTTTTCCCTGGCTGCTTCGTGGAGGTCTTCCATGAAGTTCTCTTGAAGTTTCTCCTATAGACAATTTCATAATGGCATTGGGGTGTTTGTCATGGCTGAGAAGAATGAAATTACCTGCCATTCTTCCCGGTAATGTCTTTCTTGACATGGCAATATACAGAAAGTGGTCTTTACAAAGAGTTATTTTGGAGATATTTGCAGGAAAGCACATTTAGGGACAGGAGGAGGGGATATTGTTGGGGGGGGGACATCAAGGATGAGCATTATAACCATGTGATTAGCCATTTCAATGTTAAATAAAATCAATCTACTACATCAAGGGTATTTAGGAACAACTTCCCGACTAAAAGAGAAACAGGGCCGGGCGCGGTGGCTCACGCCTGTAATCCCAGCACTTTGGGAGGCCGAGGTGGGTGGATCATGAGGTCAGGAGATCAAGATCATCCTGGCTAACACGGCGAAACCCCGTCTCTATTAAATATATAAGAAAATTAGCCGGGCGTGGTGGTGAGCGCCTGTAGTCTGTGCAGTAAAACCAAGGGTTTGCCTAAATGTATTGCTTCCAGAGGCACATTGACTGATGACCAGTACATTATATAAAAACTCGTGCCAGCTGGCATTCCAGATGTATTTATTCAGAGAGGAATAAAAATAATAACTGCTTATGATATGCTAGACAGTGTTCTAAGCACTTTATATTATTAAATCATTTTGTTACTACCACAACACTTTGAGGTCAGAACTGGAACCAAAAGAGGTTAATAACACGTCCAAGTTTCTGCCGCCAATATGCACCAAGGATTTCCATGGTGGCAGTCTGACTCTTTAAGTTTGCACTCTTAGCCACCTTGTCATGCTGCAAGAGAGAAGTCATTTCTATGGGGGCTTCATTTTCTTTCAATGTCAATTTAAATATAAGTGCACATTTTCTGTTAGTACTGAGGCAAAAGCAAAGTAGAAAGAACAATATCTAGCGCTTTGGGAGGTTGAGGCAGGCCGACCACTTGAGGCCAGGAGTTTAAGACCAGCCTGGCCAATATAGTGAAACCTCATCTCTACTAAAAAGAAAAAAAAAATTAGCCAGGTGTGGTAGTGGGCACCTGTAGTCACAACTACTCAGGAAGCTGAGGCAGAAGAATTGCTTGAACCCGGAAGGCAGAGGTTGCATGAGCCAAGATCATGCCACTGTACACCAGCCTGAGTGACAGAGTGAGGCTCTGTCTCAAAAAAAAAAAAAGAACAATATCTAGAACTAAATAAATGTAGATTCTATGTGTTGATATGTTGGAAGTTGAATAATTGTTGGAAGCCAAAGATCGTCTGGAATTTACAGCTGAGACTTGACTGAAGAGAGTAACCATATTAACACCATCCTCCATTTAAGGTCACACAGAAGATGAACTAAAGCTGAATCCACCGAGGAAATAAGGAACTGTAGGCAGCCCAAGGTCAGAGACAATTCTCATAGTCACATCCATCAAATGGTCATGTCAGTTGACTGCTAGAGACAAAGTTGGATGCATATGCACGTATATCTAACACACACCCAGATATATGGAGAGATTCCATCCATTATTTTGAAACACATGTATTGAATATCTCACGTTAGTCAACTAATAGCCATGAGAAAGGTCAGAGTGAAAAAACAATGATAGTTACATAATAGCACCCAAGATTCTGGTGCCCAGAGAACACAGGCTAAGTAAGCAGCACCTCATTAAATAACACTTGCACCAAATCTCTCTTCCTACCTGGTCTGCACACATTATAACACCATGTGTCATACTGTGTATACGTGTTGTTATAGAAACAGAGATGAGGCAGGAGCTTTTAAAGCTACACAGAAAACTATAAACTAATGTATTTTTCTCATGATTGTTCTTCAAATAGTATATCTCCATGCAGCCTTTTAGAACCAGCTGAATTGTTCTCTTGTCATATAGATTTACCCTTGATGGACATTAATGCCTCATTTCTCACTTTCCTATGCATTCTCTTCTTCATGTATTCTAATTGATAATGTCCGCCTTCACATAACCCAGAATTAAGCACAATACTGCAAGCATTGGTCTATGTGATGTATGTGATGCCCAGAAAGCTGACTTATTCATTGACTCTCTTACCTTGTTCTCTTTTTGCCACCCAAGTGAGTATTTGCTTTTATTACCTGATGTATGTCATATTAGACCATATTGACCATACAGTCTTTTTCATACAAATTATTGTTAATCTAGGTCTCCCCTATGCTATAATTATTTTGTTTTGTTGGGTTTAGCCCATCTTTCTGATCGAGAGTGATGAAGAGGGTTGATTGGTGCCTCTTTACAGTGACTTTATTAGCAAATCAAATTGGTAAACTTCTCAGCTTTCAGTCATTCATAAATTTGATAAACAGATCTTTACTGTAATTAGTTGCTAAAAATGTCAAGCCTATGATAACTATTGCTAATATGCCTTGAAACATTTGGAGGAAGAGCTCAGTATAGGTAAAAGGTATATTATGTCTACATTTAATGAAATTATTAATGTGATAATTATTATTTTCTCATATTCCTCTCTGTTATTTGTTCCGTAATTCTCCTTACCTGTCTTATTTTGGTTAATCAAAATACTTTGCTTTTCTATTACATTTCCTTTACTTATTTCTTACCAAATTGCTTTGTTGTTGGGTTGTTTTTCTTTTTTGAACATTTTTTCTCTAGGATTGTAGTACATATATCCACATTAGCAAAATCTATCTTGGCATTAATATTATATCACTTAATGATTAATTAATATAGGAATTTTACACCTCCTTCTTTCCTCCATACTCTTGTTATCACGTTTTTTTACTTACGTATTTAAGTTCATTACTTCTACAGATTATTTATTGAATTTCTCATAATTTTTTTTTAAAAATCCCAACTGCTAATTTCTATATCTGGTTCATCTGTAGGTCTATTTTTACAGACTGATTTTACTTTTTGCATATCTTCTCACTAAAGCAATTACATTATGGATTATATATTGGTGAGACTCTGAATTCTATTATCTTTTTCAAAGGAATGAAGAGTTTCATTCTAGTAGGAGTTAAATTACCACAAATCAACTTGAACTGGTAGATACTTTGTTTTAAGTTTTGGTAAGGTAGTTCTATTTTGTTTTTTTCCTTAATTCTTGTGTGAATCCTTTCGTTTTGTATGTGGTACTCCTAACTTTGTTGAGAGTTCAGTGTAAAACTCAAAACATTTTCCAAGCCCTGTAACCCAATGGAACCTGATTTCTTATCAGCTGGGGAGCTACTAAAATCTCTTTCCGCTGTCTCAGCTTTCTCCTGAGCCCCTTGGTGCCTCATCTCACAAATACACTGTTCAAGGTTTAAAGTATTTGAAGGGAATTTATAGGCCAATTTGGGGGTTCTTCCTTCTGTGATTCTATTCTTTCTGGGATTCCTTCTACCTCTCTCAATTTCCAGCCACCTTGCATCCCCTGACTTTATCCTCTGCCTCATCAGGCTAACAAAATTGTGTTTCCACAATTTTATTTTATTCCACAAATTTTATTCCACAAATTTATTGCAAAAAGAGGAAGGAAGAAGACACAAAGGGAGGGAAGGAGGAAGAATAAAGAACATGAGATTATAAAACTACTGTAATACTAATGTATCCATCCCTGGTAGGGGGAATTGGGGATTGTCTTCAGGGGAAAGCTGTGTTGCCCAGATTCTACCCATTATGTTTTCCTTCTTTCAAGGGTTAAATCCTCTCCAGCTTCTGTCTGAATTGGGTCATTCTCCAGTGCCTTCAAACAACTTTTTAAATATAATTGTTATTAGTAGGAAACTGTCCAGTGCAAGCTACTCTGCAATCTCTGAAAATCGGAACCAATGATATATTCTAAAATATAAATGCTTTTGATCTAAAACAATTAATTGTGTCTATAAAAGAACACAAGGATCAAGCAATACCATGAATAGATCTGGCTCTGAATCCTAACTTACTTCTGTGATTGCAGGAAAGTTACTTCATCCGTAGATCTCATTTCTAAGGTAGCCATTTCCCCAGGAATATTGTGAGTCTCAAAAAATATTAATTCCTTATCCCATCCCATTGTTAAGGGCAACTGAAGAAGATTGAGTTTAACATTTTGAAGCAATTTGCACACTGCAGAGGAGACGGAACCTCTCAGAGTTAATATAGCTCCCCAGGTTGCTAAAGCAACTGAGAGGCTTATGTACTGTAAGAATATGATTCGTTCAGTTCTATAAATAACACTGCATCCTTGCACTTGGCATAGCTTCTTTTTTGGGAACAGGGAGGGAAGGAAAGAACGTCAAGACAAATTTACTTTTCCAAATAATTTTTAATGAATAAAGGTGATGGTACTAGTATGTCTTCTCTCATTTTCATTAAGTCCTCCTTGAGAAACAAGTTAAGGAATAGAAATGTATGGGTTCTTCAGAAGCGTAGGTCACACACACGTAAAAATGACAGCAAGAGGCTTTTTTTTTTTTTAGGAAAAAAAGGGTAATTATTTTTCTATTTCAGATACATCTTAGAGATGGGTCCTTAGGTTGATTGAAGCTAGTAAGCGTGTCATGTGACCCCTCTTTTGCTCAAAACAGTTTGTTTTCCAACCTATAGATTGTGGTACTTTCTGGCTCTCTCTAATTTTGTTTTTTGTGTTATCTGTGTAGTCAACCATTGAAAAATAGTTTTTAAAATATTCATACATGTGGATCTTATTTACTACTAGGAGAAATTCTAGTTGTGAAATGTTGGATATTGAAACTTATAAACCAGATTTGGATTTGTGATAAAGTTTATATTCTTAAAGTTTTGAAGCCTCCTAGTCCATGATTTTCTATATATATATGCAAATATATATATATATATTTATACATCCACATATATACATATACATATATACATATATATGTGACTTTACACAATGTAGACATGAAACTAAAATTGAAAGGGAAAATGGGAATAAAGCCTGCACATTTTCTTACCTATACTTAGGATTTGTGCTTAAGTTTGGGCAAAAAAGGGTGAGGAGGCTAAGACAGTGGTTTTGGAGTGAGAACACTGCACTCTTCAGCAATGATACTTTTCAAAAGTCTTTGCAGATAGAAGACATACTAAACTTACTAAATTAGGCAGAAACACAGGTATTTCAGGGAGCAACAATATGCATGTGCAAAAAGGGGAAGGAAGAAGACAGGAAGGGAGGGAAGGAGGAAGAATAAAGAACATGAGATTATAAAACTACTGTAATATTAAGAAGGTGAAGCAGTATTACATCACGAGACTAGGTCATATCATAGGAAAGAATACTCTTAACGATCAGTCCGCTGGGTTTGAATCTTGATTCTGTCTAATTCTTGGTGAAATTATGAAAATTCTCTGAGTTTTAGTCCTCATCTGTAGACATGGAAATCATATCCAACACCCACATGTGTTTCAATGTTATGATGAAGATTAAATTAACTATGATGTGAGAATATGTGCCACAATATCATAGAGCGAATGTCCATGGGTAAATTGCAGAGGAGTGATCAAATCAGTCAACCAGCCTTCCACATTCACTCTTACTTAGACATATGCTTTTGGCACTTTTTTTTTTTTTTCTTTTCAGAGAAAAACAAAACAGACAAACAAAAAATCTGACTCCACAGTTTGTACAGAAGCATTACTTTTTGTCCAATACGTAATTATTCTGCAATACACAGATATGTCACTAAAGTTGCTTTAGCATTTTATGTTTTTTCAATAAAAAAGTTAACATTTTTATTTCTAAATGTTAAAGAGGAGACTGAAAACAAGCTGCTGCGAAAGATATTTTTGAAATTATGTGTTCCGACAAGGATCAGAGCTAAAGAGATAACTAACAGTTATTAGTGTTCAAATCCTAAGTGATGTTCCAGGTGGTAAAACAATACATGACCCAATTCATCCACCCATCCCTTTGATCAATGCAATGGAAGGTTTAGCAGCAGTGTTCACTGCAGATGACCTCATATAGATGGGATATGCTTGGTTCATCCCTTCTGTAGCTCCATTTTACTGAACATTTATTGACCTTAAGAATCTTATCTATATAACTTCATATAATGCTGTCAATAATGCCTTGTTCACAGGGGAGGCAGCTGAGGCTCAGTAAAGTTTCCCAAAGTCACACCACCAGCAAGAGGTGAAGCTAGATTCAAAATCAGACCACTTGCCCATCAGAACTCCACGGTGGCATATACCTTCCCTAAGAGGACTGTCAAGGAAATTTCTGTGGTTTCTCTCTGTTGGGTGAAGAGATCAGACTAACACATGCTGGGTTGTTGTTGTTGTTTTTTCCCTGTTTTACCTTGGCTCTTTCAAAGTATTATAAGTTGGAAGTATGTGAAACTAAACACAAATGGATGGAGTCTCTGAATGAGAAAGCCAGCTGCCAGCGGACAGCCTCAGGAGTGTGTGAGTGTACGAGGCTTTGTGAATATGTGTGCTTCTCCCTGCAAGTCGGGAGGGCTTCCAGACACTGTACTTTGCCCACGCTCATTGGTTGTAAGATAATTGCATATGTATACTGACCTGAAGTGTTTTTGTTTCTGTAGCAACAGTTAGATGGCAGTTACCTACTACCCTTTCCCTTGACTTCTTCCGCCTCAAATGCAACCTGAACTCATTGACTAAAAACTCTGAGTCTGTGCCCAGACCCCCAGTGGCAGCAGCGTGTGGGTCCTTAAAGAACATGGTCTGAGAACATCTGGACACAGATTCATCATTAAACATATGGTTTCAGAGAAAGACTATTTTTCTACAGATGATTAGTGATCAGAATAGACACCAGATAGGTTTCTCAGAAGAAAGATTTCAGTCTGAATGCTAAGAAAATATTGTCTGTGTAGATGCCTGTATGTTTACAAGTATCAGAACTTTAATCTTGCAGCACACTTTGCAACCCCCTGTATTACTTGAAAATTTCATGTTCTCCAGTGTAATTGTTTAAAACAAAAGTAATACTGGACACCTTCATAAGGTTAATTGGCACAAACTAGGTTATCATAAAAGGAAGGATGAAATGAGAAGTTACCAAAAACTTGTCAGGATAACCATGCAGGAATAAAGATATTTCTATTTAATGGTTTATTTTATGTGCAGGTCTACTTTCATTCATTTGTGTTTCAATACATATTTGCTGGAGATAAAATAATGAATAAAACTGTACAGTTTTGCCCTCTTAAAATGAAGAGACAAGTAAATAGACAATTACAATGCAGTAGGATATGAACTTTAATAATACAGCATGCTGTGATAGCCCTTAAGAGGGGACCCTGAATCAAGAAGGATAAGGAGACTTTCTTGATGGAATTAGTAATTAAAATGTGCTTAAAGAATAAGTAGGGCCGAGGCAGGCAGATCACGGGGTCAGCAGTTTGAGACCAGCCTGGCCAACATGGCGAAACCCCTTCTCTACTAAAAATACAAAAATTAGCTGGGTGTGGTGGCGGGCACCTGTAATCCCAGCTACTCGGGAGGCTGAGGCAGGAGAATTGCTTGAATCTGGGAGGTGGAGTTTGCAGTGAGCTGAGATCATGCCACTGCACTCAAGCCTGGGTGATAGAGCAAAACTCTAGACTCCATCTCGGAAAAAAAAAAAAAAAAAAGAATAAGTAGAAGATTTACAGAGAAGGATTCCATGGGAAGGAACACTGTGAGGAGAAGTCAGTTCCGCTTTGCACATACTGCCTTGAAGGTGTCTCAAATACATACTAATAATAGCTCGTATTTCTGCTGAGTTCTGGGAATGTGTCAGACAAGTTTTAAATGTTGTCTCCAATGCTCTCAACAACCTGAGGAGGTAGATTTTTTTATCCTGCTTTTTACAAGGTTGAAATAAATGTTTGTGAGTCATTCGCATATTGACTGTAATGGAACCAATGGGAGGGTGTGAGGGTGCCCAAGGGAGGCACAAAGTGAATGAAGAAGAGAATCATGGAAGGTCCTGAGGAAGATCACCCAGGAGACAGAGGCTGAACAAGCGATCAGATGGAAGACAAGCCAGGACAATGCCCTATCGTGGAATCAAGAAAAGAGGTGGCATCAAAAAGCAGATGTCATCATTCACCCTGCTGGACGAGAAGACAGTCACTCTGAGGGCGGAGTGTGGTTGTCCGGAGTCAGAACATCTTCCAGGGAACTGAAGGGAGGGCAGAAAGTAAGGAAGGAGAGACAGGAAGGAGAGCAACTTTCCTCTCAATAAATACCGGGCTGAAAGGAGAGAAGCAAGAGAGGGCAGTACGAAAGTGGAGCACGGGATGGAGAGGTTTTGCTGGTTTGTGGTTTTTAGGTTGGAAGAGACCAAAGCATGTTTACATACTGAGGATGAGAACAGCAGGAGTGAAGGAAAGGTTGAAGAAGGAAAAGGGGAGAAAGTGGAGGTACCTATAGGAAGGCATCTCAGGGAGCCAAAGGGGGTGGGAAGCGGATGCAAGCAGGGCTTTGGCTTAGGCTGGGAGGAGGAGGAACGATTCTTTAATACAGCTGAAAGGAAGGAGAGAAGGCTGCAATGTGGACATGGGTAGATAGCTCTATTCGGTTCTCTCTGCCATAACCCTCACTCCTCACGTAGATTGTTTGACAAAATTCAATCCCGTACAGCAGGTCCTCCAATGCGGTCATTTCATTACACAGAGTTTCATTACAACATTGATGAGAAATAATAATAATAATAATTGTTTGCTTGGGCCACTATCTGTGTTGAGTTTGCACATTATCCCCATATCTGTGTAGGTTTTCTCTGGGGACTCCAGTTTGCTCCCATGTCCCCAAGATATGCGTGTTAGGTGAACTGATGTGTCTAAACTGTCCCCATCTGTGTGAGCATGGGGGTGTGTGTGTGAGTGAGACCTGTGGTGGGATGGTGTCCTGTTCGGGTTGACTCTGAACTGTAATAATTGGGTAAACAATTCTCTGACTTGTTTTTATGAATCTTTTAAAAATATAAGTGTAGCTCACATTTGGTTCACTGTTTAATATTAGAAGGGTTTTGGTCTTTGTATAGACATTTGGCATTGTTTTTGTGGCCAGAAATATGCCACAGGAACGTAACTTGTTTGTATCAATTAGTCTAGGGTAAAATTGGTTTCACTCTACACAGTTTAGTTTACAGTTGTAGTTTTCAGAAACCTGTAGATGACATTGAGGGCTTACTAGAATGGATTCATTAACCAAAAGTACCCTAATGTAATTGAGATTCACTGAGATGTTTAGTTATGTCTGTTTCTTGTTCAGCCAGCCACATACTAGTTAGTATTTGCTAACAAATAGCAAAGAATGTTTTTAAAAATCAAGGGCGAGCATAAAATTAACATATCCCAACACTTCACTTATTCATACTTCTGACTTGGTTAGCCTTCTTAAACATTGGGAAAAATTGTCAGGATTTTCCATCTGCATTAATATGTCAAAATCAGGGGAAGTGAAGAAGTTTGGTGCCTTATATACAGCTTTGAAACAAACAGGTCTACACCATCTTGGTTCTGGTATTGGAATCCTTTTTGTTCAGTGTTGCCGCTGAAGTTATTTTCGGAACATCATATGGATTTTTCATTGAAACATCTGTGTTAACTTTTATTATCCCTGGTCTGTTTTGTAATTTTGGAAACAGATATAAAGAATCGCAACCCAAAGCACAGTAATATAGTGGGAAGCATCCTTCATAAGTCAATTGAGGAATTTAATAATCTCTTTAGAAATAAGCTCTGCAGCTATGAGAAAAATGTGTGGGTTAAAGGCCTTCCAATTAAGAAAGGTTTCTCTGTGGATTTATAGGCTGGTGGTTCACTCTTCCTGTTCGTGTTTCCATAGCAACTGTCAGGTAGATTTTCTGCTGCTTGCTAGGAAGTTGGAAATGTTGAGTCTGGTTGAGCCTTTTCAATTCAGTGAAGCTTAAATGAAATTCTTTGCAAGGAACTGGCATTTAGCCTGGGTCATTTATTCATATCTAGAAGAAAAAAAATCAATTATAGTAATCAAATGTGCAAATTTTTTATTGGGATTATTTTTGGTACATATTTTGTGCTGTAATCTATTTTTAATGGCAGGGTACTAAAGGTTTGAAGGACTGCAGCTGGCCTCTTCGCTATCTGATGGCTTGTGGCTTTAATTACAGCCCAAGACATAGGAAGGCATGCCTTTTTCTGGTATACTTTTGCAAGCTATAATCAGGTGATATTCAGAAGTAAACTAGGATCCAGGAGCCTCATTAGGTTGAGACCCCTATATCGCAGCAAATATGATGTACAATCTTTTTATTTTTTCATTTTTCCTGTCCTGTTGGTTATTTGAACTAAAGCTTGGGAAAATAAATCATGTATATGCCACCATTTAAACTTCTTAGGAGTCTATTGTCTTCATTTTCCCTTCAGATTAAACCCACTTGGGTGTCACTCACTATGGTTAATTTCAACCCACATTGACTGATGCCTGACAGCTCCACGTAGGACAGTCTCCTTTAATCAAAAAAACAAAAAACAAAAAACAAGCATGTAGGTGGACAAAGTGAACTCTTTACGTAACATGCAACACATGCCACACAAAGGGAAGATATCTAAGGGACCATGCTTAGTGCGTTTTTTTGTTAGCATCTTTTCTCACTGGCAGAGAAACAGCAGCTTCTACAGAAAATAAGTCACAGTCCTTATTTCACACAGTGGTGCTATTTTTATCTCCCACCTCCCCTGTGGATATTTATTATAAGATATATTATTTACAACAATGGCTTTATATGCATATTTTTGTTCATTTTGTTGCATTCCTCTTTTATCATTTGTATTCCATGCCTTTACCTACTACAATGATGCTTCATAAGATATATAGTAATTGATTGCCGGCAGGAATACAAATAAAACTGAGAAAGAGAGAGAGGGAGGGAGATTTAAAAAGTCAGAGCTGAAATGTCCTTTACTTACTTGCCTTGCCTTGTCTCATTTTCTTCCTCTTTGGTCTAAAAACTGTGCTTTCTTCCATTAAGCTAAGTAAAAACTTTCTGAGAAGAGCAATTGAAGCTAAAGGAAGCTCACTCTTCAGTTGCTATACTAGGAAGTGGAAATGAAGTTGCTCGGTTCTTCTCTCAACTTTATTTACACTAAAAGGTGGGCAATTTTCTCTTAAAATAAATCGTACTTGGAGTTACATGGCTCAGTCAGCACAAGATGCATCTATGCCCAGGAACTGAGAGTCAAAGAAAGGGAATGTTCCGCTGAGATCTGGAGAGCCGGACAGGAAGCAGACTTGCTTGGTGACGGCATACACTAGAATATCCACATGCATAGACAGGGCAACGTTTGACCACAGACATCACTGGGACTTGGCTCTACCACTTGTAAACAGAGCCATCCTTAGTAAAAGCATGTGGAAGCCTCTTGCTTTGGGGAAACAGAAAGACAGATGTTGGCCGCCACCCGTCGGAGGCAAACATCAGGCCTTCCTTGCTGCCAGCATCTATATGTCGGGTGAGAGCTCTCCCCTCCTCCACCTGCTCCTCTGTCCAGGCAAATGCCTCTGCCTCCTCCAGT
This sequence comes from Rhinopithecus roxellana, assembly GCF_007565055.1. Taxonomy (NCBI): domain Eukaryota; kingdom Metazoa; phylum Chordata; class Mammalia; order Primates; family Cercopithecidae; genus Rhinopithecus; species Rhinopithecus roxellana. The sequence continues at coordinate 86,351,735 of NC_044559.1, forward strand.
AGCTTTGGTCCAGTATGAGGTCAGGCTGTCCCTGAGCTGTCCCCATGGCCACTCAGGGAATGGGGGACAAACCATTGAGGGGGCCACTGCCCCATGCTACTCCTTAGCTCAGTGCAGCTTTAATTCAGAAAAGGTGCCCTTTGGAGCCCTCTCTGTGCCCTTGACTTCCAGGCCTTATGCCCAGTCTGTGAGGCTATGGTACCTGCTCCATGCACTCCCAGCCTCCAGGCTGCCCTGAGCTCTCTTCTTCCAGGCTTTAGTTCCTGGGAAAATGGAGACCTCTTCTGAGTGGGCCTCAGACCCACTTTTTTGGCTTCGCAGTGAGATGACTTTCCATGGACTATGCCCCCCACCTACCCAGCTCCTGTCCTGCATCTGGCTCATGGCAGACATCTTGCTTAGTGCCACTGAGCTGAGCTGAGCTGCAAAGACGCTAGGGTCCTCTTTTCCCTCCACTTCCCCGCCTTCACTCTCAGTACCCTGGCCTGATTTTTCTCTTTCTTTATGTAAGGCTGTTTCCTCCAGTCCCTCTGCTCTGGCTTAGCTCATTGTTCATTGTCCCAGTAACAACATGGCAGGGTCAGGAGTCAAGTGTCCTCTCCCTGCAGTTCGGATCACCACCTCTTCCTGACACTCCCCAGTACCCACACATCGAGACTTTGTGTAAATACCAATTCAAATGTTGGTAAAAATCTATCTTTACCTCTGGTAGTTGTCTCTCAAATGTCTCTTTTCAGAGCTGTAACGATTATTAGCAAGTTACTTACTTTTCTCTAAGCCTCAGGTTCTGAATTCACGAAGTAGGTTTAATTGTGTATAAATCATATTGCTGTGAAGACTGAATTAATTGATGCATATTAAATCTGTAAAGAAGTGGTTGGCACTAAGAAAGTGCTTGATAAATATTAGCTTTTATTGTTGTTCTTTGTGGGGTTTTTGTTTGCGAAGAGCCTAAGCTTTCAAATCCTGCAGATATGGGTTTGAATCTGTCCTCTGCCATTGACTGCCTGTATAATTTTGAGTACGTTTTAAAATTTTGCTGAGCCTGTTTTCCTTCTAGTAAAATGAGGGAATTCAGACCTGCCTCCTAGGACTGCTAAGGGCATGAAATGAAAGGAGGCCTTTGTGTTTTCTAGAAAAGCAGTTCCCATCCTTCCCACAGTAATAACTGTTTTTTCTCCTTCAGCCGGTTGTTTTTTTAAAACTTTTATTTAGTATTCTTTTTTATCTTTAGCTCCCCATTGGGTGCCTAAAACACTTACCGGTAATTTTTCTCCATCTTACTAGTCCTCTTCTTGGAAATCATTTCCCTTTCCTCTTTGATCCTTAGCAAAACCTCTGCTCTATCCATGCCACTCCTCTTCGAATACCGGAAGGCAAGTGATCTACCTTTCAGTGCCTTCCCGCTTACAAAGCTGGGTGAGTTTTTTGTTTTTCTTTGGTTTTTTTTTTTTTTTTTTCCTTTTGTTCGTTTGTTTGTTTGTTTTTGAGATGGAGTTTCCCTCTTGTTGCCCAGGCTGGACTGGAATGGCATGATCTCAGCCCACTGCAAGCTCCGCCTCCTGGGTTCAAGCGATTCTCCTACCTCAGCCTCCCGAGTAGCAGGGATGACAGGCATGCACCACCATGCCCAGCTAATTTTGCAGTTTTAGTAGAGATGTGGTTTCTCCATGTTGGCCAGGCTGGTCTCGAACTCCCGACCTCAGGTGATCCACCCTCCTCGGCCTCCCAAAGTGCTGGGATTATAGGTGTGAGCTACCACGCCCAGCCTGGGTGAGTATTTTTAAGAGGCTGCCACTGGGATAGGATGCCACATCAGAATGAGGGCATGTGTTAGCACAGTGCAGAGAGTAGTGACTAAGAGGGGTGCCTTCCAAGCACCTCTAGCCCTAAGGAGCCCACTCCCATCTCTAAGCATGAAGCTACCCCACTGGCAGAGGCGGGAAGTGCCTGGGGTATCTTATGTCCAATTTCTCCTATCTCTAGCCCAGTTTCACATTTGGGTTTTTTAGGGTTTTTATTTTCCTAGCTCCTCAATCCCAGATGTGGTCCTCATTCCCTTGTTATGGCTGCAGTCCCTGCAAGTGCAAAATGTGGAATTATTCTTGTCAAATCTACCCCTTCCGGATTGGCTAACTTGAAGATCAGAGCTTTCCGCAGAAGAAAAGACTTCCTGGCTCAATGTGTCAGTTCTGTTTCATGTAGCTAGATCTTTCAATTTGTAGCATAACCCCTGCAGCACTAGAGAGAAAAGAAGATATGTCTGAAATGCTGAACTATGGTCACCCCTGTCTACCATTATGTTTCCACAGGCATTTCTATAAAAAGCTGGAAAACCAAGGGGTCTGAGATCTGACACCTGAAATGGCTGCAATCACACAAAGCCACCCCTTTTCACGTCCCTTGTTGATTGACCCATCCCATCCTGCCTTTCAACACACAGCTCATAACTCTATATTTAGGGCAGTGGCTGGCCATATGCTGTATACATGTTCCAGACACGTCTCACTCCTCTCTTGGATGGCTTCCCCTGTGAATTTGGTGTTAAACTTAGGACTGTGTTCCCAGCTCAGCTCAGCTGCTTATTGTGTGACATTACACACTTTTCTGGAGCTTTCCTGTGTTTCATGCTCTATAAAATAATAAACAATAGTGACAGCTCATATTATTGAGTGCTTTCTGTCTGCCCAGATCTTATTCTAAGTATGTCCTATGTGTGAATTTCTGTGGATGCACCAGTTCCTTTACACTTCACCACAGTCTTACGAATGAGATATTATTGCAGAGGAGGAAATGGAAGCAGAAGTGCTCCCAGGCAGTAAATAGCTGAAATTTGCACTCAGAGCCTATATGCTTAATCCTAATACTTTGATTTCTTTGAAATTGCAAGTTGTAATATATGCAACTACAATCAATTCTCATTATTCACAGTAGTTAGAGTCTATAAAGTCACTGCAAACACTGAAAGCAAATACTGAACCCTTGCTGCTGGAGAAATACAGGGTTAGGTGCCCACGAGTGTGTGATTACAACATTTTCATCCACTAATCAGTACGTGACCTTGTTTTGTGTATGTTCTTGTTTAAAGCCGTTTAATATACATCGTCGATGCATTAACGTTGAACTCATGGCCCACAGCACCAAAACTCAGGCCTGAAGAAAGCTCATATAACACACAGATTTTCTCCAAAAGGCATGCCGCAGCCTTCTTGCCCTTAGGGACACTAGATAAGACTCCAGCATTACTCTTGAGGGCCATTTTAAACAGAAAAATCAGTAACAGAAGGCACAAAACCATGAAAAATGTAACATTAAATAGACCGCGAGAAGGAGACTTGTTTACGGTATGAGAGCTGAGACACAGGTACAGCATTACCTTGAGCCTTATTCAACCTCACCTGGGAAGGCAGGTGGGCAACTTCAGATTTTTTTGGTTGTTCTGCATTTGTTTGCAAACAACTGTAGAAGCAACAGTGAGTATTGATTTGGGGCATTACAAATACATTTCAGTGAGTAGGTGAATTCACAAATAAGGAATCTGTGGATAATAAAAATCTACTGTACATAGTAATGAGGGGAAAACATCTCAGAAGATCTTGAAACAAGATATTCTTCATTACAGAATACATTAGAATATCCACATGCATAGACGGATGCATCGTGTGGCCACAGAGATTACTGTAACTCAGCTCTGCCACTTGTAAACAGAGCCATTGTGAGTAAAAGCCTATGTTGAACTAGGAGTTGGAGTTGAGGCGAGCATGGTAGAGGCAGGGGCTCTCCTACTTGCAAAGGCACGGGTCTATTCTACTGTTTTTCTGACCGAAAAAAAAAAAAAACAGAAAAGGAAATATTTTGCTCACCTCTTTGCGTGATGGATGAGGCTTTATCTCTCAGAAATACCTGTAGATTTGACTGCTCTTTTCGGATTTTAGAAACATGTTTTCGCTTGTGGATACACAGTCTCTATGCCTATGACTTATGGTTCTCGTTCTCTGCAATGGATTGGAATGGCATCTGAGTAGCAGATACTAAATCGTGTTTTCTCTAGGGAGAAGATAAATGACTGGTAAAATAAAACAGTGGAAATTAGTCCATTCCCATCCCATAAGCTAGCTCTTGGGATTTGTAAGCCAAGAAGTAGAAGTGGCTGAACTGGGGTTAGAGGGAAGCTAGGTTCCTGGTGTGGTTCTTTATAAATCTTGCTAGTCAAAGATGGTCTGTGGACCGGCAGCAACTGTTACCTAGGAGCCTGCAAAAAAAATGCAAATGCTTAGGCCTCCCTGCAGATCCACTGAATTCAAATCTGAATTTTAACAAGATCCAAGTATGCTTCCTAAGTACATGAAATTGAGAGAAGCAGAGCTTTGCAAAACCAAGCCCAGATCCCAGCTTGCCATTGCTTCACAATAGCATTCACCTGTGAATTCTCTTCTGGGCTCTCTAGTCATCACTCTGAGCACAGCTTTTGCACAGTGCCAAGGTCACTGGGACCCCACTACAAAACTCTAGAACCCTCTGTGGCTCTTGCACCAGGACACTACTGAGCCTTCTTGCTGTCAGCAGCTAGTTGTGTTCATTATCCATGACCAGTATCTACAATGAAATATTTAAGTTACAAAATAGCTTCCTCGGCCCTCTTGATCAACCACATGGTATTCCCCTTGTCATAGATCCTAGAAGTCAAACTGTGACTTTCTTAGCTAACTAACTCATAGCAGAATAGATGTATGAGAGTTTAATATTTCAAAATGTTTTAAATCAAAGTTGTACCAAGTTTTTGTCTAACTCAGACGTCCATGACCCTCAAAACTAGACAATCATCAATGATCAGAAATTCAGTGCAGATTCTTAACTTTACCTTCTCTTGTCCACAGTTTCCCAATCTGTAGAATAAACAGAAGATAATGGACTGCCTCTCTATTTCACAGAGGCTTCATAAAGATCAAATAAGAATGTGAAGAAGTACACTCTAAGACATGATGTGCTATGCAAATGCCCATTATCGTAATTGCTATTTCTAGTAAGGACAACACAGTATTAATACTCCTAAAAATTCAACAATTTATTAATACACAGGAGAATATAAATGTATATATTCATTTTGAGGCATAAAAAAGTTGTTAGTATTTTTGGTGTTACATTTCTAGAATCACCAATCGAAGTGTATGGAATCAGATCACATCTTGTAACCATTTAGATATTGCCTTTGACAGTGACTGCTGGTCAACCGGAACAGACAGAGAGACATCCTGGCTTCTTTCTGAAGTCTGAGGTTCTTAAAATGCAATGAAAGTATTTGGGCCATTTTTAATGGAAATGTCATTCTTGATATTTGTGAAACCATCAGAGACCAGCAAACCTTCTAAAAAGCTTTTTTTTGTGTTGCCCTTGCAAAGCACGAATGATTGTCACATTAAATACCCAGTCAGGCAGTCCTTCCCTGCACACACAGCAATATATTTTCCAAGAAAGCTTATGGATGGCTGTAATGGATAACCTTAGCTCCTCCTCAGATTCAAAGTCTGGCTGGCCGTCTGTTTGCAAAGGTTTAGTAAGATGTGTGCCATTTGGGAAGCTGTTGTCTGAATAGCTGCTGAACATCGCAACCTGCAGGTGCCCACACAACGGTTTAACTCATATTGGTTAATGAAAAGTGGTCCCTACTGCATAACTCATTTCCTTCTGGTAAGCGAGGTGTTTGGTGGGGCACACTTACTTGTCTGAGCCATTAGAATCCAATTTATGCCATCCTGCCTCTGGAATGCAGTGTAACTAGCACATCTGGCCATGTCTGCTCAAACACTCAGTGGGATGAAGGAGTGTGGGATGCACCACCCAGAGCTGGGAGCTCAGGCTAGCAAGCAGTGGGTTCATTACTGGAGATCACAGAACCCAAAGATTTGGGGTTTATTTTTTCTCTTTGCTTGATACTCAGGAGTATTGTTTCCTCCTGGGTACCGTGTGGTCTAGAACTCTGTGCTCCTATGCAGCATGTTACCCTCCATGTGCCCACAGGAACAATATCCAGAAACTGCTCAAATCTGTTCTGCAAGGAGCAGGCAATAGTGTCTTATTTTTTTAAACTTGACACTACCTTCTTTTCAGTCTTCTTCTTTTTTGCTTTTAAGTTTGATTCAAAATGAGATGTCTAGTAAGAACTTTTTAATAAAAAATTTCTTAATTGAAAAAGAGTTAGCAGACAACTACACCAGAAGTAATAGCATCATGTCAATAGCCTTAAATTGTATTACCTAATATTTAATCCTGTTAAAAGGTTGGCCTTCTCTCCTCAGAGAAGATCTTGTTTGTTTATTTGTTTTGTTTCATTTGGCTTTGAGACAGGGTCTCACTCTGTCGCCCAGGCTGGAGTGCGGTAGCACGATCCCAGCTCACTGCAACCTCTCCCTCCTGGGTTAAAGCAATTCTCGTGCCTCAGCCTCCCAAGTAGCTGAGATTACAGGTGCACACCACCACACTCAGTTAATTTTTGATGTTTTTAATAGAGGGTGGGTTTTGCCGTGTTGCCCAGGCTGGTCTTAAACTTCTGGCCTCAAGTGATCCACCCATCTCAGCCTCCCAAAGTGCTGGGATTACAGGCAGAAGCCACGGCACCCAGCCGCCTCAGAAAAGCTTGATGCCAGGCACTGAGGATTCAAAGATGGGAAATATCTGTTACTAGACATAGGCATCTTTTTGGAGTATGAAGGAAAGTGAGGGTGGAGAGGAGGGCAGAGGCCGGGTCAGTGTCACATGAAACAGTTTTGATTGTGTTTATTTAGTCAGTGGGAGCGATGGAAGGGGATCGGGTGAGAAAATGAGAGTTTGTTGTTAACATTAGTGCTGTGCTATTACTCTGTGGAGGACACAGATGGGGGCCAAGACCAGAAGACAGAGAAAGAGACCACTGGGGAAACTACTGTAGTCACCCAGATAGGATGGAAGGAGGGGTTCATTTTGTTTTGTTTTGTTTTGTTTTGAGACGGAATTTCCCTCCTGTTGCCCAGGCTGGAGTGCAGTGGCCTGATCTCAGCTCTCTGCAACCTCTACCTCCCGGGTTCAAGCGATTCTCCTGCCTCAGCCTCCCAAGTAGCTGGGATTACAGGTGCCCGCCACCACGCCCGGCTAATTTTTGCATTTTAAATAGAAACAGTGTTTCGCCTTTTTGGCCAGGCTGGTCTCGAACTCCTGACTTCAGGCGATCTGCCCACCTTGGCCTTACAGCGTCCTGAGATTACAGGCGTGAGCCACCGCGCCTGGCCAGAGGAGTTCATTTTAGAAAGCTGAAGTCAGCAGAAAGACGGGGCAACCAATTCAGAAAATAATTAGGAGGCAAATAATTGGCAGGTTATTGAGTGGTGTTGAAGGGGTGCAGAGGGAGTCTTTTTTTTATTATTTTTTGAGACGGAGTCTCGCTCTGTCGCCCAGGCTGGAGTGCAGTGGCCCGATCTCAGCTCACTGCAAGCTCCGCCTCCCCGGTTCAAGCGATTCTCCTCCTGAGCCTCCTGGGCAGGGTAGGGTAGCTGGGATTACAGGCACGCAGCACCACGCCCGGCTAATTTTTGTATTTTTAGTAGAGACGGGGTTTCACCACGTTGGCCAGGCTGGTCTCAATCTCTTGACCTCGTGATCCGCCCAGAGGAGAGAGTCTCTAAGGATACTGTAAGACACCCTATAAGAGGGTTCTGGTGTTTCTTAAGCCCCTGGACAGATGTGCTGCCATTTATGGAGATGGAAAAGCCAGGAGGGAGAATAGGTAGGGAGTGGTTGGAGATCATAACTTCAGCTCCTGGCTGCAGAACCTGCGAAACATCCAAGCAGAGCTGAGCACTCAGATGAAGCTTTAAGTCCAAAGCTACAAGGGAAAGCATAGGATATAATTGTGGGACTTTTAGAAAAACACACTGTTGCTTGACGACTCTCCTAATTGAGTATCTGAATGTTTCAATTCAATGTTTTTAAAACCAACTTAAATTCTCCATCTTCACCAGTATGATAATAGTATGCTTATCATTTCAACATCTGTAATTCTTCTATTTCCTTCAGAGTCTTTCTTAATTTCGTCAAGGGTTAATTTCTTTTAATGAGGTACATTTGGTCATTAATGTATTGTTTATTTAAAAAACATAAAACATGCTCATTTGTGATTGGAAGTTACATATAAAAAAGGAAAGCATTCATCATTTAAGGGGTGATTATTTATATTTCAAGTTTCTGATATTGTTCTCTTAAATCTGACTCCATTTCATATCCAAATAGCAAAAACAAAATATTATTTGCCCTACCCTGGAAGGTTTCGTGTTATTTGGAAATATATGTGACTTGATGGTTTTTTGTGTGTGTGTGATAGTTCAATGACTTTTTATTAAGAAAGATTCTTCTATTCCCATTTTAACATATTCTTTCAAGTATCTTAGATGATCACAAAAATATTCTCCTAGACATCAATGGCAAAGTTTATTATAAAATATTTCAGCTTCTGCATTTTTTTAATAACAAAAAGAGAATAAGTGAATCTATAACACTTGTTGCTATGGCAACTCACATATTTCTATATTGAGAAAGAACATGGAAATTTCTAAATGCATTTTTATCCTTATGACATATGTCTCGGTATAGACAAGACCATATACTTTGGGTGACTTTAAGTCCAGGAGAATAGGAGATGACTTCTTTTAGCTATTTCATATTAACTTTCCTGCAGAGACAGATGCCATCAGACCTGGGTCTTGGTAATTTGTTGGTGTGTGTATATATATATATATATTTATTTATTTATTTTACACATAGTCCAAGAAGAAAATTGATTGCTGTTATTTTAAAGTAAGATTGGAAATTATCCCTAACAGAGTATTTATGCGTTAACTGTTTATTAAATCTGTTTAATTTTTGCTTTAACTGTTTATTAAAACTGTTTTTTCAAGGCATTTCAAATTTGAAATTTATCGGTAGATAGATCATCTGTCTGCCTGATCCTTAGCCTTGGTTGGCTCTAAATCAAACGTGTTGCACATACATTCATTTATTAAGAAATGTTTATGACAACTACATTTAGGATCTCTGCTAGATTTATAATCTGGAGGAGGTAACAGTCACAAGTGGATCGTTATACAAAATATGCAAAATGGTATGTGCCAGGAAGGAAATATAAACAGGTATCATTGGAACATAGAGAAAGGTCATTCAACTTAGCCTGAAGGCATCAGGAAAATTTTGGTAGGAAGAAGAGTAGGGAGAGGAGAGAGAGAGAGATGATGATGCCTGAATTAATTCTTAATGAATGAGGTTCACCATATAGGATATTTTTGTCTAAATACAAATGAATACTTACGCAGACAACAACTAATATTAAATACTATTATTTAACAACTACCGGAAAACACCCTTTATGTACCCACAAAAGCAGCTGTTTGTGCAGGAAGGAAAAAAATCAAGGGAGATACATGATTAGGTAATGAGAGTTCAGTTCAGTTTACTGAGTTTGTATTATTGCCAGACATGACACGGAAACAAAGGTGGCTCCCAAGGCGTTCACCTTGTATGAAACTTAAACAAGCTTAGAAAGGAATCATAACCCTACCCTACAACAGGACTCCTTAAATACAGCTCTATTTAAGTAGAATTTCACTAAAAACTTATGGTGAATAAATATAAATATTCAGAATATTTATGTTATTTAAATCTTTTCCTTAAAAACAGGGATGGGTGAGAAAAATCAGAAAACAGAGCAATTACGTTGGTAATCAACCTGGGAAATAACTGTCTCTCTTTTTCCTTTATCTTTCTTTCTTTGCTGTTGTTGTTGTTTGTGTTGTTGAAGACAACAGAAACCACAATGTCTACACAGGTAAATAAGAAATTCAAATGATCTGAAAAACAAATTAAAAGTGAGAACCAATGGACTAGAATTTAAAAGATATGAGAACTATTTCTACCTCTGCTATTTATTCATTTGCAGTACGACTTGGGCAATGCCCTCACCTCGTGGTATGATCTGAATATTTGTGTCTCTCCAAAACTCATGTTGAAAGCTCATCCCCGTTGTTGACATAGTAAGACATGGTGACTTTAGGGGGTGATTTGGTCATGAGGCCTCCACCCTCATGAATGAGATTAATGCCTTTAAAAAAATGACTTAAAGAAGGTTCCTGCCTCTTCCCTGACAGGAGGAGGCAGCAAGAAGGCACCATTTAGAAGCAGACGACAACCCTCACCAGACACTGAATCTGCTGATGCCTTAACATTGCACTTCACAGGCTCCAGAACTATAAATAATAAATTTATGGTGCATATAAATCGTCCAGTCCAATGTATTCTGTTATATCAGCCTGGACTGATTAAGACACCCCATAAAATCAGAGGCTTGGATAAGGTACCAGATCTAAGCTAGGCACAGAGGAATCAAGAATGGGGGTGAGGCTTGACCTTGGGACACGTACAGTCTAGGGTACAGATAATAGAAGAATCAATGGAGCAACGAGCTTGCTGTGGAACAGAGAGAAAGGAACCTAAAACCAGCCATTCTATGACTCTATTTCTTTATGCCAGATAAGGCCGTGTGAGCAATGGGGTCATTTCACCTGAAACTTACCAACTCATTACAGAATGAGGTACAAAGCCAAACATTTTTTAAGTAGAATTATATGAAAAGTTACTCTTACATATTTACAATATTTTAAAGGCTGTGGAGGGAATATGCAGAAACATCAACAGAACAAATTGAAAGTATAAAATGTTCCCCAAATAGTACTTTTATTATAAGTAAAAGCTAGCACTTCAAATCAATAAGAAGATGAAATCTTATTTAAAAAATATTGTTAACCAACTGCATGGCAACTAATCTGAATGAAATATTTAAATATTAACATGAAGAACAATTCCATAAATGTAAAAATAATGTGAAAGATGTTCTTATTTTTTTTTTCTTTTCTTTTTTGAAACAGAGTCTCGCTCTGTCATCCAGGCTGGAGTGCAGTGGCGCAGCTATCTCGGCTCACTGCAACCTCCACCTCCTGGGTTCAAGTGATTCTCCTGCTGCAGCCTCCTGAGTAGCTGGGATTACAGGTGCCCACCACCAAGCCCACCTAATTTTTGTATTTTGGTAGAGAAGGGGTTTCACCATGTTAGCCAGGCTGATTTCAAACTCCTGACCTCAGGTGATCCTTCTGCCTCGGCCTCCCAAATGCTGGAATTATAGGCGTGAGCCACCATGCCCAGCCGATAGATGTCCTAAAATGATATCTACACCAGAAAACTAACATGGAAAAAAATAAATAAATAGAATACTTGAGTCTATAAATTTTTTTAAAGCTTCTATGACAGAAGATGTCATACAATTTAAAAAGATTCCACAAACTGAGAAAATAATTAGAAAGTGTATATTAGGAAAAAATCTAATGTCCTTAATAATTCTTAATGCATAATATTGTTTACCTATTTATTTAGAAGTTTAAGTTTTTAAAATTACTAATACCCAGCATTGGCTTGCCTAAGAAAAAAATATTTAATACATTACTCATAGAGGTAAAAATTGATAAAACCTTTTGTAGGATAATTTTGCAATATCAATAAATAGTCCTTGCAAAATGCAAAAACGTCAATGAAGCATTCCCAGCTTGAGGAACATATTTTAAGGAAATAACTAAACATCAATGTATACGAAGAAACAGTCACAGGGATTTTCAACCAAGTGCTATTAGCAAAAATGAAAAAAACACCATTACCCAAAATAGCCAAAAATAGATGATTGAGTCAATAAATGATCATATACAGCTTTACATATGTTGTTATGGACTAAAAATTTTATTATATATCTATTAATTATTGATAATATTGATTTTCATGGAAATATTTTTTATCAAAAAAATTAGTGGCCAAGCCACTACATAGAACATAGGTATAATATGCCAATGCATAGAATAATAGGTATAAATGTGCCTGTATTTTTGGATTTCTTAAATTATCCGCTCTTCTGAGATAACCATCATTGACTGCTTATATTGCATTTTAAAATGTATTTTGTATCTAAAACTGAATTGTACTTTAGAGGCCAAAGACACGGAGAAAAAGAGTCTCAAAAATGGAACAAGAGACATAATGGTGAAAAAAGATTTATCAATAGTTCAAGATTCCTCTGGAAGAGGAGAATTCCACTTGGAAGAGACTGGTATAGGACAAGTAAAGAAAAGCAGGAGTTGGAAATAAGTTTCAGGTAAAGAACAAGAAGAACTTTGCATAAGAAAACATGGCAGGAGTAGGCAAAGGACAGGAGATAAAGATCAAGAATAACATTGATGATTAATCTAGGCTTCTGGGTTGGAAAGTCAGTCATAAGACAGAAAACCGTATCTGAAGAACAAAGATGGAGTCTGGGGAAGGCAGGAACAAGACTTCCTGAGGGAGAAAAAATAGAATATTTTAGGAGCCTTAGAACAAGGGTTGGCAAATGATGACAGTCCTGTTTCTGTATAACCTGCAAGTTAAGAATTTTTTAATGGTTTTTAAAAAATTAAAAGAATAATATTTCTTGAAATGATAAAGCTATATGAGATTCAGATCCCACATTCAATAAATAAAGTTTTATTGGAATACTGCCATGCTCATTTTATGTTGGCATGGCTGCTTTAGGCCCACAAAACAGAGTTGAGTGCTGTTGGTTGCAACACATATCCCAGAAAACTTAAAATATTTACTATCTGGCTCTCTACAGAGTTTTCTGACACCCCTCCTCCTGCCCAAGTCTAAAGTCTAAAGGAGACACTAAGGAACAAGCAAATCTTTAGGAAAGACATTAAATAAGGATTGCCCACATGAAATCTAGAGTACAAGAGATTCCAAACACTAAAATAACTATTATTCATGCTTCGGAAGGTGTGGAAGACATATTAGGCAGTTCTTGCACTGCTGTAAAGAAATACCTGAGGCTGGGTAATTTATAAGAAAAGAGGTTTAATTGGCTCACGGTTCTGTGGGCTATACAGGAGGCATGGCATCGGGCGTCTGCTCACCTTCTGACGAGGCCTCCCTAAGCTTACATTCATGGTGGAAGGCAAAGGGGAGCAGACATATCACATGGTGAAAGCAGGGGCAAGAGAGAAAGTAAGAGAGAGAGAGAGAGACAGAGACAGAGGTAGGGGGAGGCGCTATACATTTTTAAATGACCAGATCTCACAAGAGCTCAGAGCCAAGATGGTGGCCCAAGCCATTTGTGATCCAAACACCTCCCACCAGGTCCCACCTCCAGTATTGGAAATTTGGGCAAGGACAAATATCCAAACTACATCAGATGAGAACCTTGTTCCAAACTCAACCCTATCACCCACTGGTTTTGTGACCTTGGGCACATTGTCTGATCGCTTCAACTTCAGTGTCCTCGATTATAAAATGGAAAAGTGACTATATCTACTTCATAAGAAATTCGTAAGGATTAAATGAGGTAGAACGAGTAAAGCTCTTGGCACAATCACTAACATAAAACAAGTTCTCAAAAATTATAGCTATTATTATTATCATCATTCTTTATTATAGGCGTGTAGTTAATGTCATGGATTGTACTTTTATGGATATGAACTTGAAGTAAGCTATGTGTTTTATCCAGCGGCAAATAGTAGTCACTGACAGAGCTGTTCCACTTTGCTTATAGCTGCAAACTGTCCAATATCCAGCACACCCACTCTGCTTACATTTGGCTTTAACTTTGCATTCAGAGGGATGTGCTCTATGTTGTCTGAGCAAACTGCTATTGCTGGCTTCCCCACCAACTTAAGAGTCTCCCGCCAGCTCCATTCAACCCTGTTGCAGCAATCAGTCCCACATTGTCTCGAGGATCTGTTGGTCCAAACCCTGGTATTAAATGTCAAGTATAATCGAGGTTCTTTTGCTTTCAAGGCTCAGAAATTCTCCCTAACTGGCCCAAATAAAAAGTTACATTTGTGATAAAGTCATACAGCGAACTTAAGAAAGTGAAGTTCAGGCTGTGTGCGGTGGCTCATGCCTGTAATTTCAGCACTTTGGGAGGCCGAGGTGGGTGAATCACAAGGTCAAGAGTTTGAGACCAGCCTAGCCAACATGGTGAAACTCCATCTCTACTAAACACACACACACACACACACACACACACACACACACACACACACAATTAGCTGGGCATGGTGGCAGGCACCTGTAATTCCAGCTACTCAGGAGGCTGAGGCAGGAGAATCATTTGAACCTGGGAGGCAGAGGTTCCAGGGAGCCGAGATCACGCCACTGCACCCCAGCCCAGGTGACAGTGCAAGACTCCATCTAAAAAAAAAAAAAAAAAAGAAAGTGAGGTTCAAGTAGACCTTATAAGAACTAAGAACTAGAAAAGTACCAGGTTGTAAGGAGCCCAGTTTCTCCGCTTCTCCATTCCCTTCCCTCAGGGTCCTGCATCTTTCTTCTCTTCCTCCTCTCATTAAAGATAGGATTTTCCTGTTGATTGTTCAACTTTCATGTAGCAACAGGTGGAAGCCAGTTCACTGTGTCTACCAGAAACTCCTGCTTTTGAGTCCAATGCCAAGGACGGGGCCACTCCCCATATTGATGGGAAGAGGATGAGATGCCTTATCCCAGGCAGTAGGTAGACTGCCCGATCCAGTCAGCTGTGGTGGGCTCGGTGAGTTACAGAGTTCCTTCTCACTCCCTAGGGCCTTAAACTGGTAAGTAATGTTAGGTAAGGGGAGAAGGTGGTCTACATTTATGTAGACCTTTCCTTCAAGCTTCAGCTCCAGCCACCTCCTCCAAGAAGCCTTCACTCACCACACGCACTGATTCGCATGCCCTTTCTTGGCACGCCCGGAGCATATTGGTTATACCTCAAGCCTGAATACGTTCACTAAGGATAAAGTTTCCCCTTTATCACTTGGGTCTATGCCACATTTTCAACATATTATGTGTTTAATAAACACTGAATTAAATGAGTTAATTAGTATAAAATGAATAACAAGTCATTGTGGGGTCAAACATAGGCAAAATTCAAAAGGTATGTGAAAAAATATTCCATCTCGCTCATCACCAGGGAAATGCAAACCAAAAACCACAATGAGGTATCACCTCACCCAAGTTAGGACAGCTATTATCAAAAACACAAAAAATAATAAATGCTGGTGAGGGTGCAAAGAAAAGGGAACTCTTAGGCATTGCTGGTGGGAATGTAAACTAGTTCAGTCCTTATGGAGAACAATATGAAGGTTCCTTAAAAAACTAAATGTAGAACTACCATATGATTGAGCAACACACTGCTGGGTATATATCCAAAGAAAATGAAATCAGTATGTCCAAGGGACATCTGCAATAAACCTCATGTTTATTGCAGCACTATTGACAGCAGCTAAGATGTGGAATCAACCTCATTGTCCATCAACAGGTGAATGAATAAAGAACATGTGGTATATATACACAATGGAATACTATCCAACCATAAAAAGAATGAAATCCTGTCATTCCCAGCAACTTAGATGAGCCTGGAGGACATTATGCTAAGTGAAATAAGAACAGAAAGATAAACATTGTATGTTGTCACTCACATGTGGAAGACAGAAAGTTGATCTCATAGAAGACAGGAGTAAGAGAGTGGTTACTAGAGTCTGGGAAGGATGGAGGGAACGGAAGATAGCTATTGGTTGAAGGATATAAAATTACAGCTGGATAGGAGAAATAAGTTTAAATGCTGTTTAGCACTGTAGAATGACAATAGTTGAGAATAATTTATTATATGTTTTCATATAGCTATAAGAGAGGAGTTTGAATGTTTCTAATACAAAAAAATACTATGAGGTCATGGATATGCTAATTACCCTGATTGAATCACCATACATTGTGTATATCAGAACATTATTATATACCTCGTAAATACATATGATTATTATATTATGTGTCAGTTTAAAAATAAATTTAAAAAATAAAATTGATTAGGTAGATGAGAGGTAGACTAGATATTTTTAAGAATGTTCAAATTAAATTAATTTTTAACTTAATTTAAGGAACTGAACTGCCTTTAATAAACTCTAAATATATGTGCATTATATATATAATATATATATGTGTGTATATATACACATATATACAGATATATTTCAACTTTAGGAAAGTAAATAAAGTTAGTGATGATAAGAGCAAATAATTTTTATGAATTAAAATTGTTCCATTGGGAATATAAGACTGGTTCAATATTTAAAATTCAGTCAATGTAATTTAACATACTTAAGAAAAAATGTCACCTCAATGGAGGTTCCAGAAACATGGATTCATTATTTTAAAAAAAATTAGCAAACTGGGAATAGAAGTTTACCTGATAAAGTTTACCTATCAGAAGTATACCTGATAAAGAGCATCTGTTTATATCTATAGATAGCATATGCTTAATGAGCAAAAACTGAATAATTTTTCTTAAGATCATGGGTAAGGCAAAAATGTTCTCTTACCACTCCTATTCATCATACTGGGAGCATTAGACGTGTAAGAAGCCATATTAAAAACTTCTCAAAAAATCTATAAAAGTACTCTGAGAACTATTAAGTGAATTTTAGAAAAGTCACAGAATACAAGGATAATATACAAAAATAAATATTTGCATATGGCAGTGGTGAAAAATTGGAAATCTAAAATTTTTAGGTAAACTTTATGTATAATAACACCAAAACACAACAATACTTAGGTATAAGAAAATCTAAAAATGTGTAGGATTTCTATGCTAAAAACTGCAAAACACCAGTTAAATAAATCAAAGAAGATCTAAATAAATGGAGATACAAACTGTGTTTGAGAAACAGAAGAGTCGGTACTGTTAAGATGTCAATCTTCTCAAACTGAACAATTGGTTAAATGCAATCCCAGGCAAAATCCCACCAGATTTTCTTGTAAACATCACCAGCCATTCTAAACTGTATATAGAAAGTCAAAGGAATTAGAATTGAGAAAATAATTTCTGACAAAGAGCTTGTATCCAGAATACATAAGGAACGCTCAAAACTCAACAAGAAAACATCAAACAAACAAAGGTTTTGAAAATGGGCAAAATATTTGTACAGACACTTCACCAAAGAAGACATACAGATGGAAAATGAGCACATAAACAGATGCTCAAAATTATTAGCCATTAGGGAAATGCAAATTAAAATGACAATGAAATACACATTTCATAGAAAAGAAAAAAAACAGTGACGATACCAAATTCTGACAAAGATTAGGAGCAAATGAAATTCTCTTACACTACTGGTGGGAATGCAAAATGGTAGAGCAACAGTAAAAAACAGTTTGGCACTTTCTTACAAAGCTACACTCACACTTACGATACGACCCACCTATTCCAGTCTTCGATATTTACCCTAGCCAAGTGAAAATTTACTTTCACACAAACATCTGGAGGCAAGTGTTTATTGAAACTTTATTTATAATTACCACTGATTGGAAACAATCCAAATGTCCTTAAATCAAGGAAAAGATTATGAATAGGAAATGAATGTTTTCCATGCATACAATGGAATACTATGCAGCAGTAAAAATGAATGAGCTGTTGATTCATGCAGCAACATGAATAAATCTTAAATGCACTTTGCTCGGTGAAAGAAGCATGATGCCGAAGGTGCAATAGCCTATGATTTATTATGCATGACATTCTGGTAAAGGCAAAACTACTGTGGTGGTTGCCAAGATTTGGTGAGGGGTGACCAGGTGGAAGAAAGGACTAACCACAGAGGGGTATCACAAAGGCAATGTTCGGGTGAGAGATTGTTCTGTATGGAAGTATAGTGATCATTACATGACTGTGCATCTATCAAAACCCTTAGAACTGGACACCAGAAAGAGTGAATTTTTCTCCAGGTAAATAATTTTTTAAAATTTTTCCTATTGGTCAAGAAATAAAAAGGTTATACAAATTGTACAAGTAAATAATTTGTATTATGTAAATATATAATTAAAATAGTGTCAGTGTGTGAGGGCAGTATTGCTCAGCGCATCATAATTGATCAGTGTTTAAATTTTAACACAAAAAGTAAATACTGCAAATATTTGTATACACAATATACAAAGAGACAATTTGATAGGAATAATATGTGACTGCAGTTTTCTTCAAAAATAAGCCTGTGAGAATGTATGCAGTGTAGGAAAAACAAAATTACTCTGGTGTGACCCAGTCATTTGGACACATATCACTGGTAGATAGATTTAAATGAAAAATTCCTCATCTTTCACATCTGCTAATTCATAAAATTGTGAGGATAGTCTACTGCACATTTCAAAAACATATTAGCCCAGAGTTTGGTCATTGTTATAGAAATGTGCACTGATTGAGACATTTTTGGCCCTACTGATAACACAAGGCATCGTTATAAAGAATTTGTGAATGCTTTGAACTGTACCCAGCTGGTTTCTGCAGAACAGAGTGTGCTCCACCTGCTAGTAACCTCAGGAGGTTACTACAGTGTTTTGCTTTATAGATTATCAGTCTGTTGTACTACCATTAGGGTTGACAAGGGTAATATCCCACCGTGGTTTCTTTTTCTGACCTCCAGAGATTATAAAGTGACATTCAGCAGATTTTAGATATTTGGAACATGTTGGTACTGTTAACTATTATTTTCTTTTTCAGTTGCAAAGCTCACTGGGTAAAAATTCCAAAGGCTCTACCCAGGTTCCTATAAAGCAGTAATATAAAAATGTGCTTCTTTTTTTCCATCTAATGGTCTTCTCCTCTTTAATGGTGGAACTATCCTGTGCACTATTTCTCTATTTATAGCCCAGACAATTCAACTGCAGGCAGTTGGTTCTATTAAAAGATAAACAAACTCCTAAGAAACCCCCACTGGTTTGTAAATGGCCAATTGTGCTGACATGACAGGCTGCAGGTGACTCAGTCCATCTGGGGATGTTGGTCATTTGCTACTGAGCTTGAACCACACAGCATCTTTGGCCAGAGAGCAGCTGGTGATCTCAGCAATTTTATCTCTTAACAAAAAATCAAAACCAATGGCCATATAAACAGGTTACAAATATTGGCTGGGTTTTTAATCTAATATACCAAACTCCAAAATACCATCTTTACTTCCATTGCCTAATCAGCTCATTGGTCTTTGAGGATCATTTAGAGGATTTTGTTGAAACACCTTGCCTTTGAAAATGTGACTTGGTCCAGTTGGAACAGCTTCAGGCCTCTCAGCCTCACATGACTCCCTCTCTCATTGCTCCTTTCCCTAGTCTTGCCTGACCACTGGGGCAAGATCTTGTACCTTGTTACCTGAATCAAGAGGATAAAGAATGGCAGCTTCTCTCTCAGGAGTGGATTTCTGCATGCCCTTTTTCCATTTCCCATTCTAACCCATGGATTGCTTGGATCTTCATATCACCCAGTTAATAAATTCACGTTGGATCTTCTTGACTGCTGATTAATTAAACACACTACTATACTATCTGACTACTCCTTTGGTCACAGGTCCATTCTTCCCAATTGTAAGTTGACTGCCTCTCATCCAAGGCTTTAAATATCAAGAATGTCTACTGGCACGCTAACATCTTTCCAAGATATGGCTCAATCCACTGCACAATTATTGTTCGTAAAGGAAATGGAGAAACTGCCCTTGTAAAAGCAAACAAGGAAGATAGGTAGACAGTTATGAAATAGTTGGTGTGTCTGGATATGGTACTGAAACAATCCTTTGTGATATTGAGAACATTTTTAGACATAAAAGCAAGAAGTAATTTATGGTAGCAGATGAAGATGACAAGGTATTTTAGGGTCAAAACAGAGGAATTTATAGGATGGTGGGAGTCCCTGAAAGTTTATGGCACAAAACCAGTGCCTTCAGATTTCTTTTTATATAAGAGCATACTCTGGTAGCAGTACAAAGGCTGGGTTTGAGACAGAGACAACTCTGGACAATAAAACCAGCTACTGGGTTGCTATCATAATTCAGGAGAGAGGATATACCAAGAGCAGTGGGCGCAGAAAGAAGTATCTGCAAGATTTTAAGAAGTATTTAAAATAAATCATAGGTTCTCAGCACCTAAAACAGTCTACATAAGAAATAGAAACACGGACTTGGAACAACTTTTAATAATGAAAATCCCAGAACAAAAATCTACTGTCTTTTCACTTTTGCTTAATAATTAAGATTACTTACTGGAGATGACAGAAGACAGTTTAATAACAGTGTACAAACACAGAATGAAAATAAAATGAATACTAATCAATTGTTAAGCTGCTATAGCTCATAAGAGGAAGAATTTAGATAGAGTCTAAGATTGAAGATTCGATGAAACTTTATGAACTTTTAATCATCAGCATTATTAAGCAGTTGGATATAGTCATGATAGGGTCGTAACTTCTTATATATCAGGATGTTTGACACGTAGACTTTTCTGAATAGTGAAACGAAAAGGAAATGAATTACATATTTTTAAGACAAATTTTATTACTTTTTCATTTTACTTAAATTTATATTTTTATATAGCATTTCAATTTTATATATAATTATATAATAATTTTATTGTTCATTTTCCAGAGTGTTAGTTTATTGATTTGCAATCCTACGCTCCATGTTAAGTTCATGTTTTCCTGATATCTGTCTCTGCTGGTTCAAGGGAGTAGCCAGACACAACTTCTAAAAAATAGACAAACACACAAAAGTAAAACCATAAACTTTTACAGCTGGAGGAGGTTTCATGGAATAAGCTGTGGCATTAAGAGGCAACACGTGATATTCATCATCTTCCTCCTCTACTACTCATTCCAATTCACTCCAACATTCAGCTCTGCTCCTGTTGGTGTAGGTTATCTGTCTGGCGAGATGACCCAGACTTTTATTTTGGAGGAATCTGATCCCCTGGCCATCGTGTGCTTCTTGGCTGTGGTTGTTTCAACTGACCACTCACAGCTGTCAGCAGGCATGAAAGCATCAGGAGGTGTTCCAGTAACTGCCATGGATTCTGGACTTTCTTCTCTCTGCCCCTATCCTATAGGAGTGACCCTCTATCTTCGTGATAATCAGCATCAATTCCTCCTGTCAATATAGTAATTCTTTTTTTTTTTTTTTTTTTTTTTTTTTTTGTCCCTGGACTACTGGCATGAGGACTGCAAATGGCCCTGTGGTAATTGACTTAGATTTACTGGAATCCTTTTTGTGTACCCTGAAGGAAGTATACCCCTCCCATCAGGAACAGGATCCCTAATCCAGAAACACCTAGAGTTGCATGAATGGCAAGCACAGTCTCCAAGTGACTTGATTGGAATTAATAGAGAGAGGATCAACTTCTATTTCCTTCCTTGGTTCCCAGATGCAGGTTTTTAACTGTCAGTGACACAGCACCATATAACAGCATCTTGGGGGACAGCACTCCAGCTCACAGGGTGTCCTCTCCATCCTGTGGCTTAGCTCTGCCCTTAAGAAGATTCATTTGTTGTTCTATTAGGATGTCAGCTTCTGGTGAGCCATTTATGGGAAGACCAATGGAACTCACAGTCATATGTCCACTGCCATACCTCCTTTGCTGTGCAGTGGATGCCTTGAGCTGTCTGACAATGTGGCTCCGTCACTGCAGTCAAGGGAGACAAAGCCATACTTAAGATATGGATCATTCTCAGTAAGGATGAATCATAGAAAGCTAGAAGGTATCTAATGTTAGCAGCTTGTCACCAAGTACTCAGATGGTCTCCGTGAGTGATTGTAGGGGCGGGACTTTCAGCGGCAATGGCAGCTAGAATAAGCTGGGTGAGATGCAGTTGATGGCAGTTAGGCTATGCATGCTTCCATCCCTGCCAGCATGACTCCTCTGTTTATGGACAAACACAGGGTCAGTGAGAGCAGAGGCATCCAAATGAGACATCTTGTTCACCCAGTTTCCAGCCTCTTCTTGGAAATAGGTGTTCTTTGGTGGCCACTGACATGCCATATAGAGTTTTACACACTTCGTGTCCATTTCATAGTTCCATCCACATACCTCTCCTCAGCTCTCCTCTCCAAGCCACTCACGACTGCCTAGAGTCCATGTGTATTCCTACCTCAGACAACTTCTCCTTCCAAACAAAGCACATGGTCAGACGTACTACTCAAAGCACTGCTACTGAGATGATTTCTCCCAATCACCATATTTCAAGGGCACCCCTGATAGGTCATTAGTGCAATAGCAGTTATTTATTCCCTTGCATTAACGAACAAGCTCACCTGCCTATCAGCTGGCAATGGTGTAAAGTGAGGTAAGGCATTAATGTGACAGACGTGGAATCTGAACCACTTGTTTCTGTAACTTATGTGTACTCTAAGGACCTTCTTGGAGCCAATTCTAAATGAATCATTTCCAATGCAAAGTGGATCACTATTGTGCCTACTTCACCATATGACTTAGAGTTATGCCAATACCAGCTTATGATGAATAGCTCACATGCCATCATTGACTCATGTTGCCTGGTTAAGTCTTCATTATCTCTTAGGGGCCAGTAGCATGTTAGTAGTTGCCTATTAAATTACATGGCCGGGGCAGGCACAGTGGCTCACACCTGTAATCCTAGCACTTTGGGAGGCTGAGGCACGTGGAACACAAGGTCAGGAGTTCAAGACCAGTCTGGTCAACATAGTGAAACTCCCTCCCTACTAAAAATACAAAAATTATCTGGGCATGGTGATGGGCACCTGTAGTGCCAGCTACTAGGGTGGTTGAGGCAGGTGAATCACTTGAACCCAGGAGGCGGAGGTTGCAGTGAGTTAAGATTGTGCCACTACGCTGCAACCTGGGTGACAGAGCAAGACTCCATCTCAAAAAAAAAAAAAAAAAAAAACAAACAAAAAAAGTATGTGACCCAGCTTCAGAATCCTGTAGTTCTCTACCACCACTCTCCTATCTAGATTTTTATCTACTGTATTCGTCAAAATTGTCAAGAACCAATAGTGTGGATGGATGGATGGATGGATGGATGGATGGATGGATGGATGGATGGATGAATGGATTGAAGGATGGGTGGGTAGATGAACAGACAGATAAAAGATAGATAAGAGGAGAAATAGATTTTAAGGAACTGACACACACAGGCAGTGGTGGACCTGGCAAGTCAAAATGTGTAGGGCAGCCCCAAAATTCAAGTAGAATTTCTATGTTGCATCATTGAGGCAGAATTTCCTCTTCCTCAGGAAGCCCAGTTTTTGTTCTTAAGGTGTTCAGTTGATTAGATGAGGCCTTCTCAAATTATGGGAAGTAACATGTTTTACTTCAAGTCAACTGATAGTAAATGTGGAAATTTAATACAGAAAAGATGTTCACAGCAACATTTAGACTAGTGTTTGACCAAACAACTGGGCACCATACCCTTGCCAAGTTGACCTAAAATTAATCATGAGATCCACTATTTATAGCTATAAAACCTTTGCGTTTATCAGGCTACATAATGTATGCGGAAGAACTCTTAGGTCTTCTATCAACGTTCTCCCTAGGATAGTTTGCTAAGTAGCCTTAGGGAAGGACTGGGGAAGTTAAGTTGTACTCTATATGCTTTCTGTCACATATCAGGGCTCTTCCTTTGGGGCCTCAGATTCTCTTTCAATAGAAGGGCTCCGGGTTTGAGAATTTGCTCAGGTCTAGAAACAGAGGAAGAGCTCATGATTGTCCAACTGTAACAGTTGATATCTGCTTTCTGCTTCCTTGTCCTTGATTTCTTATTTCTGTTATAAAATCAAGTCGTGCCCTTGCTGCTGGTCCACCAGTCTCACACCTTGGAACACCGTGGTCAGTTAGCCATCACCACAGAGCTTTGTGAGTCAAGATCCCAGGAGCCATTCTGGCTTTGCCGCGTGTGACAGTGAATATGTCCATCTAGCTTCTGGTGGCGAAAGGCTGTCACTTGGCCTTGAATATTTTAGAATCTTCTCATCCAAATGACATCCAGGGATGCACAGTTTCAAAGGACATCTAGGGATCTCCCAGTATCAAACCGGACTTACAAAAGACCGTCACTCCCAAGCTCTCTCCATATATAAAATAAGATTGAAGATGAAAAGAAGTATGTCACTGGTTAATATTTGTGTGACAAAGGTACGATTTAAACACCTGGCTGAGTGTGGAGAAAATGATTCATTGGCTATTATAAAGTGAGTTGGGAGTGTTTCTAATCTATGTCTGGAAAGGTTCCTAAGATATTCCTCTCCCCTGAAACCAAGAAGAAGTTGCTGCTTACTGTCTCCCTAATTTGCTAGCTGAAGGATCACATTTTCTTTCCCAGGTAGCATCTAACTGGTAGCATTTACGGTGATAAAAATTGGTTAGGTATGGAGCGTGAAGGCAATTTTAATACTGAATTTATTTAGTCCAGAACATTTCTTTTTGTACATGTAAGTGTAACTTAACCAAATCAATTCCGTCTGATTAAACTCACTTTACATGGGTAATGTACCGTGGACACTCTTTCTACTCGGGCGCTTACCCCAAAGATCACAGGAAGAGCATTTAGATGTTCCTTTTGCATGTCACCCTGAAACACACAAAATCCAACAGATACAAAAGGAAACATTGCATTAAATTAATTCAGCTTCAAGTTCAAAGGCTCATGATGTATGATAAACAAAATGAAAGGAAATAAGATGCAGTGTCACATTTCTTTTAATATCTAAATCCACTCACAACAAGGTAATATTGAATTCACCATAGCCTCACTATCTGCTTATATGGCATAGCCCCTTAGGGAAGGAAAAAACTCAAAGAACCTGGAGTTGGCAAATATAATGTGAAGTTATGAATGATTTAGAGCAGTGGTTCGCAACCTTGACTGAACTTTATAATCGCCCGGGAAGTTAGTAAAATCCCCAATTCTCTGTTCTCACCTGAGACTAATTAATTCAGAATTTCTGGGGTGAAGACCCAGGCATCAATATTTCTTTAAAGCTCCCCAGGTAATTCTACTGCATAAGCAAGGTTGAGATCCTCTGATTTAGAGAGTGGTTCTCACAGGGTTGGTGGCCTTCAATGCAGCTGGAGGGTTTGTTTAAACTCAGGTTACTGGATCCCACCCCTAGAATGGTGGCATCAGTAGGTCTGTAAATCGCATTTTAAACAAGTTCTCAGGTGATGTTCTTGCTGCTAGTCCAGGGACTATATTTGAGAACAATTATTTTAGAAGAATCCAGTAAACCTCGGAGAGGAAGTAAATCCTGAGGGACTGCCATCAATGTGGTCATATAAGAAACATAAAACATGCTTCTCAGCAATTCTATGGGAAAACAAAACAAAGCTAATCATCTATATGTGAGTTCTGTAGAAAGATAAGCTGGTCTAAATAAATAAATGTTCCAGTTATAGAAAACCGAAGTCCTATAGAAGGAAAAATTCAACAAGCATGAGAATTTAAATATGAGTGTGTGCCTGGAAAGGAGAGAGTAATATGATTCTGATTTATAATATTTTAACCAAATAAGAAAAGAAGGAAAATCTAAATCTTAATTAAGTAGGCACTCTCAGGAACAATTTTATAAGTGGCTTCTATTATGAGCATTAGTGGAACAAAACAAACTAGCAAATATGCCTCTAATAATAATCATGATGATGATAAATTTAAATTGGTCTTGGAATATATTTCACAAGCTATATTTGACTTCTTGTGTTCTCATGTTCTGTAAATGTAAAATGTTCTGTAAATCTGAAATATTGCATACCATATAACTAAGCCTCAAACAGAAGAGGAACCTGTTTTATGTATTGTTCTGCTCTGTGTGAATTAGTCCATTTTCATGCTGTGAATAAAGACATACTCAAGACTGGGCAATTTATAAAGAAAAAGAGGTTTAATGGACTCACAGTTCCACATGGCTGGGGAGGCCTCACAATCATGGCAAAAGGCAAAAGGTATGTCTTACATGGTGGCAGATGAGAGAGAATGGAGAACCAAGCAAAAGGGGTTTCCCCTTATAAAACCATCAAATCTCACAAGACTTGTTCACTACCACAAAAATGGTATGGGGGAAACTTCGCCCATGATTCAATGATCTCCCACCTGTTCCCTCCCACCATATATGGGAATTATGGGAGCTACAATTCAAGATGAGATTTGGGTGGGGACACAGCCAAACCATATCACTATGCTAATGCCAAGATTAGATAGCATTATCAGTGTGATGCTGCCACAAAGTAAACCTAGGGAAGAGAGCCATTAAGCACATGCTGATGGATGGAGAGATAGCTGTGTATGGGAATAGATATTTTCATCTTGAACTTTGAGGTTCGTTGGTTGGTCGGTCGGTTGGTTGGTTGGTTAGTTAGTTCTCTGGCACATATTATGTATGAATGTGATGTGATTTAGTCCAGGGCACTCTAAACTGGTATTCAAAAGAAGACTTCCTGGACTTGCCTTCTTTGTCACCCTGTCCACGATGTCATTGATGTTCATCAGGAAAGCCAGAATCTCAGGGAAGACAACCTGACAGAGTCTACCTATAGGGAAGTGACAACAAAACAAGACAGGCAAAGAACTCTTCGCTGTGAGGGAATCCATGCTGTTGGGAGACAGTTCTCCACAGGCGTCTGTACACCTGCACATCTTGTAAACAGAGACATTGGCCATTTCTGCTTCAGACTTTTGTTTCAGGGATGTTTGTGTAGTGAAAACAGATTGTCTGTTGCCAGGAGAAGGCAGATTTATTTGCCCACCAATATGATAAAGATAATGGTTTCCTCTGTGGCAAAGATGGGAGAGGCTTGATGGTGGCCCTTTTAAAAGATTGGGGTTTTCTAGGCTTGGGGTTCCTCAACTCTGACACAAACCCAGTGCATGAGCAGAAGCTGACTGTTCCTGCAGTCAAAATGATGTCCAAAGGAAGGGGAACTGATGTGAGCATGGAGCTCTGCTGGCTACAGTGTCATGAGTGATAAAACCCTTTCTGTTTGATGCAGGAGTTTGGAGTCTTCTCCAAGGAAGCCTGACATCAAGGAAGCTGTGTCAGGCTAACTTGTTGGATTCAAGTAAGGTAAAATTGCAGACCTTTCACTGTGTTAACAAATACCAAAGCAACATCTGTGCATGCGTGGTTAATGTGACTATGTGGTAACAAAAGAAAAGTAGGGAAAAAAACAAACTATGAATAGGGGCCATGTTGTTAAAGAAATTATGGTACAGCCCAACAATGGAACTCTATATTGCCTTAAAGAAGAATGTCATAGACATGTAGATACCAACATGGAAATAAATTCAAGATATTGTGTTATGTTAGCAAATATATTATATATTACATTGAAATTATTATAAAGAAATTAAACTGAAAGTATTTACCCTAAACTACTGCCAATGCTTCTTTGAATTTTAGGAAAAATTTAGTTTCTGTTTTTTTATATTTTGCAATTATTGCATTGTTTACTACATAACTTCTTTTCCATTTCAAAAATAATAAAGACAACTTTTAAAAGTACATTTTAAAATAATTTAAATAAAGGTAAATGACAAACTGAGAACATAGTTTCCAGAAGCAAAGACTCCACTTCCCCTTCACAAAGAATCACTATCATGTGACCAAGTTCCTGTCAATGAAGTATCAGCAGATGTGTCCGGTGTGCCTTCCGCTGAGTATATTTGAAGGGACAAAGCATGTCTTTTTTGCCCCTTCCTGTTCCCAGGGATGCAGACTGGATGGCTGGAGCATGGGCAACTAACTGGGGCCATGAAGCAAAAGCCACATGTTGAGGATGCAGGAGGTTAAAAAAATATATCAAGCGATTTTGGACTCCTAACAGCACACAGTGCCATGCTTGCATAGCTTTTCCTGAATCCAGACTTCCATAACAAGAGAGAAAAATGAACTTCAATTGCTTTCAGCTACTGTTATTTAAAACTGTGGGCTACTCTAAGCTGAACCATACTCTAAAAGTTACAGTGGCAAAGAATCAGGCCTCTATTTCACACATTCATTCCTAGGATATTGGCAGGATAAACGTAAATGCAGTAAGACTATCACAACTAGCATATGACTTTGGAAGGAGAAGAGAAATACTCTATCATAATTTCTGAAGTCCTAGCAGGACTCTGAGGCTTCTATCACTGTTTACAGAAAACTAATATCCTGCTGATATCATGACAGGAGAAGTTGAAAAGGCTTCTTTTGAAGCTGTCTTCCAGAGTGTAGGAAGTGAATCACACTTCTCCATTCATTAAACAGGTTGCATTAACTTCCTAGAAGACCAGAAAATGAATACAGAATAGAGGAGCCTACCTCCCAGTGAAAGGACATTTAATTAGCAGATCTATAAGAGTTACTTTCCTAGCTAGTTTCCCAATTTGGAAAATTTCTGAACAGCTATTACACCATCTTAACAAGAATGTACAGAAAATCAATAAACTGAAAAGTTCAATGTAGTATAATGTGACTAAACTTGGAAATATTGTGCAATACGGCATTATACTGAGCTAATCCTACCAGATTTGTTTCTTGTTATTGCAATCCCCCTTAAAACATTAGAGTCCTCAGGTAATGTACTTTTATTTTAAGGCAGTCATTTCCGTGCAGCAGGGAGTGATCCCTTGAGGAAATTTGATCTCAATTCTTTTTTTTTTTTTTTTTAAAGCAAAATGAATGTCGGGTAAAATATCTAGATAACCCCTTGAAAACTCAGAACTCATGCACCGTGAATAATTGCTATGTAAAATAAATTAGTAAATGCATGAAATAGCAAAAACAGCAGGATTGTTTTCAGATCAGTAAATCATGCATGGGTTATGCAATGCTAGCACTAGGACCATTCTGGAGCACAAGAGCGTATGTTTTTCCCAAGGCTTTGGGAAGGAGAGATCAGCTTTTAAGATTTCCTTTAGTGGGGAGGGGAGTTCTTTTTATTCTTCGAATTTGGGTGGATCTCGAGATCATCCTGTAATAGTCAATGGGCCCTAAATCCAATGGCATGTATCCTTTTAAGAGACTCACAGAGGAGGCCAACAGAAGAGAAAGAAGCAGTGTAACTATGGAGGCAGAGATTGAGTGATGTAGCCACAAGCTGAGGAATGCCAGCCACCACCATTAGCTGGAGGAGGCAAGGAATGAAAGATTGTTTCCCCTGGAGCCTCTGGAGGGAGTGTGGCCTTGCTGACCCCTGCAGTTTGGACTTCTGGCCTCCAGAACTCTGAGGGAATACATTTCTCTTGCATTCAGCAACAGGTTTGTCATCATCTGTTCTGGCAGTCACAGAAATCTAATCTACCCATGAAGTAGATACCATCTTTATTCACATTTTACAGACAAGGAAACAAAAGGAGAGATCCGCTCTTAAGATTTTTTTTTGAGGGGGGAGTTCATTTGATTCTTTGAATTCTGGAGTTGTTGAATTTAACTTGCCTCTCAGAGTGGCATGCTTGTCAATTTCATCCATGTGTGACTTTCTGAATAACTGTAAAAATCAAATGGTCTCAGTTGTGGATGATTTCTTTCTTCTTTCTCATCTATCAGTAACAGCCCCCCAAAATGTTAAGAAAATCTCAAAGTATTCTATTCAAAATGTTCTTCTGTTTGTAAATCAGCCTAGCCATGCGGTTGGATGGATCTCAAGATCGTCCGGGCCCACTCAGTGTGATGCCCCTTGATACAGAGTGGACAAGGAAGCCAGGGTTTCCCAGACCCACCTACTAGGATAAGTCAGGAACTAAATTAGCTGGTCCAGCTTTTGGAACTGACAGCAGAGAGGTCAGAAGGGAAAAATACATCATGTGTGGGGTAGAGTTGACTCAGATCCTGACTACCACTGGTGTCTCCCTGATAAGGCAGACAAGCAGAAACATCTGGAGGCTTGGTTCTGGCCAAAAGAAAAAGAACTGTCAGAATGTGGAATGCAAAGTATACAGTTATTTCAAATCATGGCTGGAGGTATCCACAAGTATGGTCCAAGTGACTCTAGGTCGGGAGTAGTTGCCCAGGACCTGGAAAATAGACTGGAAAGGTGAGACAGCCAAGGAGACAGGCATTCTCAGGCAGGCCATCAGAGAGAGGCTCTGGAACAGGGACAGGAGAGATGCTCCCTCAAACTCAACTGGTACAACTTGAAGAATCCTGCTCCAGAAACTCCAGCATCAAAATGGAGGTTACCTTTGGTTGGGAAACAATGAAAGACCCCAGTAGAAACTGAATCCTGAGACTTGGGACCCAATATGGCAACTTAAAGAAAATGATAAAACTTCAAAAAATAAGTTGAAAAGAAAACCAAGGGAAAAATAGTAGAAGGGAGAAGGAAGAGAAAAGGAGGGAGAGTGGGAGAAGGGGAAGAGAAACAGAAGGAGAAATATTTAATAATTCTTTATTATAGGCAAGAAATTGTTCCAGCTATTCTGCTTGTATTCACTCATGGAATTTTTACAACCCCATTTTAGTGAGTGGAATGGTGCCCCAAAGAGATATATAACGTTCTAATTCCCAGAACCTGTTCATTTTACACTGTTTGAAAAAAAAAAAAAATCTTTGCAGGTATCATTAAGGATCTCGAGATCATCCTGGAATAGTGTGGGCCCTAAAGCCAATGGCAAGTGTCCTTTTAAGAGACTCACAGAGGAGGCCAACAGAAGAGAAAGAAGCAGTGTAACTATGAAGGCAGAGATTGGAGTGATGTGGCCACAAGCTGAGGAATGCCAGCCACCACCATTAGCTGGAGGAGGCAAGGAATGAAAGAGGATTTCCCCTAGAACCTCTGGAGGGAGTGTGGCCTTGCTGACCCCTGCAGTTTGGACTTCTGGCCTTCAGAATTCTGAGAGAATACATTTCCATTGCATTAAGCAACAGGTTTCTCATCATTTGTTCTGGCAGTCACAGAAATCTAATCGACCCATGAGGTAGGTATCATCCTTATTCACATTTTATAGACGAGGAAACAAAACCTCAGGTTGAGAGAGACACCCAAGGTTATCCAGCTAAAAAGTGGCAGGACGTGGACTGGAAAGAATTCACGCAGTCTGGGTCCAGAACCCATACCCTCAAGCCCTATGCTAACTAGATCATCAATTCACAAAGCAGGAGAATTACTCAATGTATCAGCTCATGCTGTAAGGAAGCTGGAGCTGCCTCCCTGCTTTCGTCATGGCCAGAAAACAACACAGACTGGAACTTGCAAGCTGTTAGTGACATTAGCCAAGAAACTGAGAAAATAAAAGATGAAGAAATGATGCAGGCGGGAACACTACTGCTCCAAGAATGAAACATCTGTTAGAAGCTCTCTCATTATCCTATCTGCATTACATAATCAAAGAAGATTTACATTAATAAGCATGATGTTTGGGATGTAATCTAAAGCCAGATAATGACAAAACTATGAATCCAATATAGCATTTTAAAAAACAACAAAAATAGTCTGATTATACAGATTTATCATCTCCTTTGTCAGAAATACAGTTTATCTCAACGTTACGGAATAGACTCAGGAAAGGATAAAAATATGTACGTCACTTCTGCATCCAAAATAGAAGTAAAGATTAGAAATAAGATGTTATACCAGAACTGAAACAGATGGACTTGGATTTATGAGGCGTGAACAGCACAGGTATCGAGCTCTGTGTGAGGATTCAGGGGCTCTGCAAGGAAGTGCAGAGGGAAGTCATGAACCTCATATGTAACTCAGCTCTCCTTAGAGGCCATCTGCTCCCTTGAGACATTTTTTTTTTTTCCCTCTAATTCCTTCTTCATCATGTCCTGGGCCACATAATCTACCTCCTTATCTTTTGATATTCATGTGGCTGAGCTGGGGAGTGGCCACTGGTTACTGGTAACTATTTAACAGCCTGGCTCCCTACAACCAGAAAGCCCAACAGGCAGTGTTTGCCAATGCCTCTGGTATAAATACTCCCATCATGGTAAATTCACGCTACCCAAATGCCATTGCCGAACCATCACCCACCATTATATTACTGTTGCCACCATACAGATACACTATGCATGAATAACCTCAGAGCATATATAACGGTAAAACCTAGTAAAATAATCAGAAAGTGATATTCTGAGTATTTGTTACTTCTGTTATTTAATACAACTTATTTAATTATGCTTACATCATTTATAATTTTTGTGGGTACATAGTAGGTGCCTATGTTTATAGAGCATGTGAGATGTTTTGGTACAGACATGCAATTCATAATAATCACATCATAGAGAACGGAGTCTCCATCCCCTCAGCATTTATCCTCAGTGTTACAAACAACTAAAGGTTTTTGTTGTAACACTAAGGTGCTTGAGTATAATCAATTATACCCTTTAGTTGTTTTAAAATGTACAATTATTATTGACTACAGTCACCCTGTTGTGCTATGAAATAACAGGTCTTATTCATTATTTATAACTATCTTTTTGTATCCATTAACCACCCCTACCTCCCCGCCTCTCCACCCCGGTAACCATTTTTTTACTCTTTCTATCCGTGAGTTCAATTGTTTTGGGAGTTTTTGTTTGTTTGTTTGTTGTTTGTTTTTGAGACACAGTCTCACTCTGTCACCCAGGCTGGAGTGCAGTGGTGCGATCTCAGATCACTGCAACCTCCGCCTCCAGAGTTCAAACAGTTCTCTTGCCTCAGCCTCTCGAGTAGCTGGGATTACAAGAACACAGCATCACACCCAGCTAATTTTTGCATTTTTAGTAGAGAAGCGGTTTCACTATGTTGGCCTGGCTGGTCTCGAACTCCTGACCTCAAGTGATCTGCCTATCTTGGCCTCCCAAAGAGCTATGATTACAGGCATGAGCCACCACTCCTGCCCTTGATTTTATTTTTAGATCCCACAAATAAGTGAGATCTAAAGTGACAAGTAATGTTCTCATTTATTTGTGGAATGTTTGTCTTTCTGTGCCTGGGTTATTCACCTAACATATGATCTCCAGTTTCCTTTGTGTTGTGGTGAATGACAGGATCTCACTCTTTTCAGTGGCTGAATAGTACTCCCTTATGTATGTGGACCACATTTTCTTTATCCATTCCTAGGTTACTTCCAAATCTTGGCTATTGTGAACCGTGCTACAACACTGCAGAAACCTCTACGATATACTGATTGCCTTTCTTTAGGGTATATACCCAGTAGTGGGATTGCTGGGTCATATAGTAGCTCTGTTTTTAGCTTTTTAGGGGACCTCCAAATTGTTCTCCACAGTGGTTGCACTAATTTACATTCCTACCAAAAGTGTACGAGGATTTCCCTTTCTCCACATCCTCACCAGCATTTGTTATTGCCTGTCTTTTGGATATAAACCACTTTAACTGATGTGAGATGATGTCTCTCTCTCTCTCTTTTTTTTTTTAGACGGAGTCTCAGTTTCCCAGGCTGGAATGCAATGGCACAATCTCAGCTCACTGCAACCTCTGCATCCTGGGATCAAGGAATTGTCCTGCCTCAGCCTCCGGAGTAACTGGGATTACTGGCACCCACCATCATGTCCAGCTAATTTTGTATTTTTGTAGAGATGGGGTTTCACCATGTTGGCCAGGCTGGTCTTGAACTCCTGACCTCACGTGATCCACCTGCCTTGGACTCCCAAAGTGCTGGGATTACAGGTGTGAGCCACTGTGCCCAGCCTGAGACCATATCTCATTGCAGTTTTAATAATAG
Organism: Rhinopithecus roxellana; assembly: GCF_007565055.1. Taxonomy (NCBI): domain Eukaryota; kingdom Metazoa; phylum Chordata; class Mammalia; order Primates; family Cercopithecidae; genus Rhinopithecus; species Rhinopithecus roxellana. Next base: position 86,385,276 of record NC_044559.1, read on the forward strand.
CTGTGTTTAACAACAGACTTACAAAATTCCTGAGAATATTCGTGGGCAAGCAGAAGCTCCCTCCAGCACACAACTGGGAGTTGGATGCAGGCTCCTCCTTGTCTCCATCTTTGAAGTCCTCTTTTTCTTCAATCACTGTGGATTTTGAATTCTTTCATCATGCCATGCCCACTGTCCCTTGGTAGCTCCACTCAGTGCTTATTCTGAACACTAAATTCTTTATTCTCTGACATATAACTGGCACAATGCTATGTAATAGGCATTTACAGGTGGGAGGATGCAATGTTTTATATTACATACGTTCCACAACTGAAAACTGAGTATTGGACTACCTTCATTTTTGAAAGCTACGTGCCCACCCTGACCCCTGGGATTTCTCTCTGACCACCTGTCTCCACAGAGCTTCTCTTTGATTCACTGGCCACTCCCTCTTTTTTCTTCCTGTTTATTCTTGACTAAAAAATCCTGTTTCTTCATTATACAAGAAATATGAGTCAGCACTGCCCCAGTCGCCTTCCAAAACATGTCACATACCTCGAACTTTCACATCTAATGAAGTTCATTGAGTTTTCTGTTTTATTTGTTGAAAACAAATAATTTTCAGTCTAAGAGGAATTTGGAACTATTTGGTACATTAATATTAATATTGCCCATGCTTACTCCATCAGCAAATAAATATAATGCCATACATTGGTTTCATAGAGTTGCTGCCTCGACAGCCCCTTTTCTTTCTTTTTTTTTTTTTTTTTTTTTTGAGATGGAGTCTTGCCCTGTTGCCCAGGCTTGAGTGCAGCGGCATGATTTTGGCTCACTGCAACCTCCACTGCCCAGGTTCAAGCAATTCTCCTGCCTTAGCCTCCCGAGTAGCTGGGATTACAGGCACCTGCCATCACTCACTGCTAATTTTTGTATTATTTAGTAGAGACAGGATTTCACCATGTTGGCCAGGCTGGTCTTGACCTCCTGACCTCAGGTTATCCTCCCACCTCGACCTCCCAAACTGCTGGGATTAGAGGCGTGGGCCACTGCTCTGGCCAGCATCCACTTTTAGGCCTGATATAAGTTGTCTGAAACCCCGTGGCGTCCCATCACCTTTGGCCTGGTTAAAACTGTCCTGCCGTGTGTGGTGTTCGCTGTACGGCCCAGGTGTTTCTCATCTCACTAATGCAAACCCCAACACACCCCACAGCTGCTGGCCATGATTGAACCTAATGATCAACACCAGAGTCCTGTCAAGAACATCCCTCTTTGCATGTGTTTTCTCTAAACCAATCAATGCACAACCTCCCCTGAGGGAGCATGCCTGTAGGCCCTAGTAAAGCCCCAGTTCCAGAAGCTCTCTCTCTTTGGCTTCCACTCCCTGCCTGAGATACCTGCTGCCTCAAGACCTCCTGTCGACAGCACCCTGGCCTCCCTGGAATCTGTAAGTAAAACATTTTTTTCTGTTTGATGCGTTTTGGCTTCACCTCCTCGTTGTGTCTCGCCTGACACACCAAACCTACCCAGGCCTCTTCTAGGGAGTGCCTCTCTTGGCTTACGGTCCTTCTTGGCAGAAATCAAGACCCAAATTGGAAAGGAACTGTAATAGGAGAAATAACGGCAGATAAGGAGCATGTTATTATCAGAGACCATGACAACGTGGTCCATGAGAAGCCCTGATAGACACAGCAGGAGTTATGATCCCCCTAAATAACCAGTGTCAGGGCAGAAGGGAAGGCAGTTGAGTTCCTGTCAATATCAGCATCCCGAAGTCCATGGGGTGAGCACAAAACAGAGACAAGAACCCTACTCAGAAAAGGACTTCTGATATGTCTCCTGTTAAGACAAAAACCATCACAAAACAAGGGTAACCCAAGTCTACAGGTAAAAACAAGTAAAAGTAAAAGTAGCGTAAAAACAAGTGACTGGAAGGAGAGAAATGTGTAACCTTTGAAAAACAGAAACTGATAACCTGTCTCTACCTATTTGTTAAGAGATTCTACATGCCCAGGGTAGTAATATTGTTATATCACCTACTACAGATTGTTATTTAATAACTCTGGACTTAAATTCATAATCTCACATTCAGATGTGCACATCTCAAGACGCGCCTGCAGGTGGCACTCTCCAGGGTCAATGATGGGATAGCACGCTGCCATTCATCGTATTAAGTTGTAAAACCAAAAGTTCACAAGACGTGTAATTGCCATTTCTCTTACCCTAACAAATCACTGTCTCTGTGATATAAATGGTAACATTTCTGTCATCAGAGTGTAAGAAACCCAGAGCAATCCTACACTGAAATAGCCCTGATGATTTAACCAAAATTATTGTTTTCTGCATTGTAATTTCAGTCTTGCTCATCTTATGTCATTGAGGTAGCACCATTCTTACACCAAAAACAAATGATGGGTGCAGCAAACCAACATGGCACATGTATACCTATGTATCAAACCTGCACGTTGTGTACTTGTACCCTAAAACTTAGAAGTACAATAAAAAAAAATTAGTCCCTAAGACGTGTTCATGTACATTCATGTAATCACAAAGTATTATGAACTATAAGCATATTACCCCACTTCTGTGAAAATCCTGCTGTCTTATTGTGTTACATGTAAGAGAACAACATACTATATTAGACGTAGCATAATAACCAAATTAGTTTGAGATCCATTTCAGATAAAAATCCAATCTTACTAAGCTTTGTTAGATATCAGAACTGCCATGGCATAGTCATTCATCAAAATAAACGTTTATATTTAAGGCATACACAGGGGAAACCCTATCAATAATAGCAATAGTTTACTAGGTCTTGTTTACAGAAAGCAGATGATTAATGTATGTCTACTTTACAAATAATACCTCTCCACCTCTCTTTGACATTGTTACATTAAGAGGGACACATTCTGAACTTTAAACCTGTTTCTAGGAGTAAAAACACATTTGCATCTATATGAATCTAACTTTCTCCATATATATTTGAATTTAGTATGAGATTCTTAATGAAATGTAATGTTATTTAACTTGTACACTTGGCAATAGATGTCCTTTTAAAATGTTTCCATTATTTGAACGTATTCATCTAAAGCATGATTTTTATATTTGGCTGTAGGTTGTGAGCTTTGTAAGGGCAGGAAGATGTCTTACTTAGTATCCATGTAAGGCCAAATGCCAGAGCTATTTAGCAGGAAAACAAAAAAATCCGATAGAGTTTGCAAGGTCAAAGTCAACACCTGAAAGCAAGAATGTTGGTAGAAGGGAAAAGAATAAGGGAATGTACCAGTGGGCTTTGGATAGAGAATCTTGGATCAGGAAAGCTCCCAAGTGGAGTGATATTCTTAACAAGGTACTCTCTGTGACAGGGCTGTCATGTACACCAGGGAGAGGGCATAGGAAGGATTGTGACCTCTTTCTCCCAGAATTTCTGGAATATTTAATTTTCCTCTAGAGCTAGTCTCCATAATTCCATTTCTCCTCAGACCCAACAGTCCCATCCATATGCACTGTAAAAACATTACCCTGAGTACTACAGATGCCCAAGGCTCAGTCTCCCTCATTTACTTTCTCCCATTTACGTGTTTCTACCCACTGTTCTCCTAAGACCGCAGAACTCTCACATAAGATAATAGTCAAGTGAAAACTGAAATACTAATGCAGATATCAGCCTGTGAATCACTCTTTCTATGGGAAGATCTCTTGTTCAAAAGGAGAAAGGAGAAAAGGAAGAAAAGACAGGAGAGAGATTTTTAATCCCCTTCCTTCTAAAAGACGCAAGTTTTGGAAAAAGCTAAAGAATGTTTTATATCTCATAACTAAGAACATATAAATGTAAGTTTATATATAGAAATATAGGAAAAGGGAATCTTGTCTGCTTAATGATGAGATTGTAAACACATTGATTAAATACACGTTTTATTGAATCTTATGACACATCGCTTAGGAAATCTAGTGCTATTAATCTCTCAGGCATGATGCTGACAGATTAGGTCACTTACAATTGAATAGTGGTTATAGAATCAAACTTAAGTGAATTACGTATTTTCAAAAGCATGGATAATTAAATCCAGCATTTTTGGATTCCTAAATATATTGCCCACCTTACATGTAAACAAACATGTTTTATAGCTTCAGTTATTTAATGTGAGTTTTTAACAAATGCAGTTATGAGGTAGATCCAATCATTTTTCTTTCTACTCGTAAACCTAAAATTAGAGTTTGCAGATTCTCTTGAGACAATCTTCAATTAAATACCATACTAATGCATTTTATGTAATTCATTCAATATGCATATTATTAAAATACGATATTCCAGGCAGTGAGCTCAGCATGGTTCTACACAGATGAAAGATGTGCTTTCTCCCTTAAATGAGCCTATATTCCATTGGGGGAAGGAAAAATAAAAGAGGCAAATGTCAGCAATCCCAGCTGAAGGAATCAGGGGACATCTCTTGGGAAGAGATGGTAGAAGAACAATTGAGGGAGCTTGGGTACGGCCAGGCACATAAGCAATAAAAATGGACCTTGTATGTTCTGTTGTGAGATTATCACAATTTGACCTATTTTAAGAAGAGCATTAGTTTTCTACTTTTGTCCATTAGAATAGAATAAATCTGAGGTAAGCAATAGAGTCAAGAGGACCAGTTATGATAACATGCAGTAATGCAAGTGAAAATTCTGAGGCTCTGACTCAGTAACAGCAGGAATGGAAAGGAGGGGCATGTGGTAGCTGGAGAGGTGCACTTGGGTTTGCCTTCAAGAAAGGACTTGTTCAATCCCAAGGAGTACGGCTGCCCAACCTCCTTGAGCAGCAGTGTTCTGGGCATCTGCCATTGCATCTGAATTGAGTTCCCACTCAACCCATGTAGCCCTAAGGCAATGGCTGAACATAGCCACAACTCTGGGATTTGGCCATTCTTCTCCAACTTTGTTCTCTTCTAGTGGCCAGTCCTGAGGCTTAAGTTTCCTACTGAGTTGAGCTAGACTTTTGTGGGTGCCCGGTTGTCTGAAACGTCCTGCCTGATCCTATTTCCTCCTCCTCCTCCCTTTCCCCTCTCAGATGTCAGATCTGCAACACAATCTGAACACTCTTCCTGCCCAGTTCTGCTGCTTCTCTCCTCTCTTTCACAAGCATTGACCCTGAATAAACTGCTTGTACTCATGTCTCCATCTGAATCTCTACTTCCTGAATCTCTACTTCCTGGGAAATGCACTTGCCACAGGGTATTTGAGAATAATTACAAGACAAAATTCACAGGAATGTTTATTGGCTGGGCATAAAATAAGGATGATTCAAAGACAACACTGGCTTTCTGCTTGGAGGTTACTTCAACTCAGCAAAACAGGGTCACAGAAAGAAGAGTGAGTTTGGACCTGGGAGGTTTGGAATGTGGTGAAACTGATTCCTGTGGGGGTGTGCAATAGACTGGTCCTGTAAGCAATTATAGACATAGTCTGAGGGCTCAGAAGAGAGCTCCCTGTCTGTATGTGTTAAGGAGGAATATCCTGTAGTTATAAGCATTTAGCTCACTAGCCCTGATTAATAGTGGTACAACTGTAAAATGCAACTGTTACACAATTCTACCATTAACATGAATATTTATGGTAACTACTTGTGATTATATTGTGTTATACACAATACATTCATGTCTTCTACAATAGAATAATAAGTAGTTAGCACATAGACCCTACACCCAAAACACAGCTCTTCTGTTCACTGGTTATACAAACTGGGGTAAGATTGTTTTTAACATTGGTACAAACTGGGGTTAGAACAATTTTGTGCCTCAGTTTATTTTTCAGTTGTAAAATGAGATCAAAATAGTACTGACCTCACAGTTTCTGTGAAGATAAAATGCAATAACAAGCCTGTAGAGTAGTGCCTGAAACAAATGTTTCTACAAACCATTACGTGCTTCTGTATCTCCTGTGGTGCCTAGCAGAGTGATTTTTGAGAGAGAGAGAGAGAAGGAGGGAGAAAGAGAAGGAGAAAGAGATGGGGGGACATGGAGAGAGAGAGAGAGGGAAAGAGAGAAAGGCAAGAAAGAGACACAGTCTACATGTAATATGTTTCCAGACACAAGTAAAAAGAAAAATAAGAGTTATTACCCTAAAGAACAAGACTTGTAAAGGTCAGTGCTACCTGGTTTAACTCCAAACTGTTCTCTGCCACATCTCTCCCCGTTTCCTAGAATTCATAGCAAAGAAGGAGCAAGGGGGCAAATCCTCCCAGTCTCTGCCTAAGAACATTATTGTCAGGATCACTTTACTTGTTCCTGTACCCCTGGGAAATTTTACAGTCATCTACTCCAGCACCCTCCATCTGTGTGATATTGTGAAATACGTATTTGGTCCTGAGTCCTGTTTCCTGGCATACACATCGTAAAATCCTTGGAATATCCACAGTGATGTCTTTTGTGCACTAATGAGATGAGTGGTGGTTGGGTTCCCTAGGTGGCTTCAGGATGGGTGCTAGCCACTGAGAATTCCAAGGCAGGGTTAGAGGTTTGGGAATTTCGGCCCCATTCCCCAACCTCTGGGGAGGCAAGAAGGGCTGAAGGTGATGACAGTTATTACCAATGACCACTAGTTTAATCAGACATGCCTACAGAATGAAGCCTCCATGAAAACTCAAAAGGACAGTGTTCAGGGAGCCTCTGGATAGCTGAACATGTGGAGGCTGCAGAAGGTGGCACACGAGGAGAGCATGGGAGCTCCATGCTCCTTCCAAAATCTCACCCTATGCATCTCTTCTGTGTCCTTCATAATAGATCAGTATGTTTGTTTTCCTGAGTTCTGAGAGTCACTCTAGCAAATTCATCAAACCCAAGGAGGCAGTTTTGGGATCCCCAATTTAGCCATTAGGTGAGCCCAAGCAAGGTAGGCATCCATGCCAAAGTTGGGGAGCTGTAGTGGCATAGAGCAGAGTGTTGGAACCTGACCAGGCTCTGAATGTGTGGGATGGGGAAGACTACCGGTTTAGGGTTTCAGAGCCCCAGAGTATGGGGTTTCACAGACGGTTGGTCAGAAGCACAGGTAAAAACCTAGGGCTTGAGATAGGCTTGAGATAGGCATTGGAGGTGGAGGGCAGTCTTGGGACTGAGCTCTCAACCTATGGGACCTGATTCTACCTCCAGGTAGAGGGTGTCAGAATTGAATTGGATTGGTGGACACCCAGCTGGTGCCCGCTGCCAAGCCAATTGCTTGCTTACTGGTAGGGACAAAGTTCCACATGTTGGGTCACAGAAGGTATCTGTGTAGATTGCTGTTGAGTGAGAGAATTAACAAATCAATTTGAGTGTGTTTCCTCTCCACCTCCTTAGAATCTGTGATCTGAGGCTCAATGGAAATGTAAGGTTGTACTTCGTCCCTTAATAAACTAATGGTGACATCTTTTTTTCTTTTGAGACAGAGTCTTGCTCTGTCACCTGGGCTGGAGTGCAGTGGTGTCATCTTGGCTCACTGTGACCTCCACCTCCTGGGTTCAAGTGATTCTCCTGCCTCAGCCTCTCGAGTAACTGAGATTGTTCTTACAGGAAAAATGACTGAGTCACTGCCAACTCAGCAAAACCATTTTATCTGTTTTTGTGTCACAACAAATTAACTGAATTATATATGGGTATTTTTGCTAATCAGGACCAATGATAAAGCTTTAACTTTCACTCTAGGTCCCATCTTAAGGAGCCTAACTTGAATGCCAAGACAGTTTACGCAGTGGCCTCTTTATTCCTTTCTTGAAAATACAATGCAATCACTGATATCAAGATCATATTTTCTAACCCCTCTGTTAGAACATATGAGCTGCTAATGATATTTTGTTCCATTTAAGGCTGCCTAGAGATAGTCTAACAAAGTCAATATATACACCAACAGGTTGGAGTTTTGTGATGTCTCAACCTTCAATGGAATAATAAGATTGGATGGTTGAATTAAAGCCTATCTGAAATTCTAGAGTAAATTGTCGTTCTATGTGTGCAATCACTAACAACAATTCTCCAATATTAAGTCATTCTGTGTGAATGAACTCACAGCCTGTATAGTAACTTACAGATAAAAAATGCGTATTACTGGAACCCAGTGACCAGTATATATATAAACACTAGTAGCAGAAAATAAATGTTTTGGTGTTGTTCTTAATACATATCCCTTGCAAGTTAGTTCCACATTTCTTCATACACGAAGCCTGTGCTCATTATTTTTAGTGTGTATATTATTTAGACTATAACTTAGCATTAACTACATCTACTTTGCTTTATTTTAGATATCAGGAGCATTACAAGTTCAAACGTAAAATTGTTATATATTCCGAATGAAATATTGTACCTGTTTAGAAATTCATTTTACACAATATTAACTTTAGCTATGTTCTGTGTTAGTTTGTTTCACTCTAGTATTCAGAGGTACCACGTTCATTCTGCATGTAATTTCAGGTCAATGCAGGCTGTTGAATTAGCAACTAGTTGAACTAATGGAATTGCAGAGCAATTCCTCTCTGACAGTTTTAACAACTATAGTATCTCATACAGAGTTGCCTCACAGAAATGGTGACTAATAGTATCTGGCTCAATTTGCACCCAATGCAAAAAGGGCTACTAGCCTTCCAGCTTGCACTTACCTTCAGTGATGGGGCCTCACCACCTGATGAGGTTGTGCATTTTATGATTTGACAGCTTCAGATTTTAGACATCCTGTAGAGTTTAAATATTTAAAGTTTAGCATATTTCTTTGCAATGTACTCTTATAGCACAAATAAAATAATCTATTAAAATAATAAAAATGATTTAAGCTAGGCACCATGGCTCATGCCTGCAATGCCAATGCTTAGGAGGCCAAGATGAGAGGGTGCTTGAGCCCAGGAGGTCAAGGATGTAGTAAGCTATGATTGCACCACTGCACTCCAGCCTGGGTGACAGAGCAAGACGTCATCTCTCAAAAAAATACATATTAACTTACTTGTACATGTAGAGTAAATGTGTATGGGAGAACATAAGCTGTATCAACAGAGGTTAACCTCTGTGTCTGGTTCAGAAAGGCAATGTAGTGATAACCACCCCCATTATTAAAACCAGTAGGCACTTCCCTTTCTACCCTATTTCAAGGGTCCATGCTTAAATTCCAATACTTTCAACCTTAAATATCATGTATTTGACCCTAAATACTTGATTATTGTTTTCCACCACTTTATAGATAACTGAATTGCCTCATCCCACATCCTTGCCCTCAGTTTGGTGGCATAACCTCATTTTTGGATTTGTTCTTACTTCAAGATTAAAATTTGCAATTCTTGACACTCCAGCGTGTCTTTGCTTTCATTGGTCCAGCTCCTGATTCTGCATGAGAAACTCAAAACCTTTTATTATCTATTTATACATGTAATCTATTAATGGCTGTGGATACAGAGTACAACTTCAAGGAAATATTCAGCCCATATGGGGGGCAACAAGAGGCGTAGAAGGGTGAAATCAGCTACATGAGCCATGGCCAAAGATGAATGATGGTGGACAGCCTACTCTCACTGCTTTCAATTAGATTTTCTCCTTAAGTGAGCAAACTTTCCATTGGAATTATGTAGAAGAAAAACGTGGTGTATATGGAAGGTGATGTGTGCTTCTCATGCTAATTAGATGCCCTCAATATTTCTTAGCTGGAACTTCAGTTTCAGAAATAAAGATCAAGACACACCACTTCTCAACAAGTCCCACTGAGGAATGCGTGGACCTGAAGCAGGTAGGAGTCTCGGGAGATCATTATGTGGCTGGATGTGCTTTGAGAAGAATGTCTGTGGCAGAGATCTAAGGAGCTCACAACATGCAAAGGAAAGCGTTTGGATCTCTAGTCAAAAAATTCTGACAAATCCTGCAAGGTGCAGAGGCAAGAATTACAAAGGTCCCATTTCGCAGCTTCACCTGCCAAGCCCCCTGCAGAACTCCCATTGGTTTCAAAGACATTCCAGGCTTGGATCAGCTCTGTGGGGCATGGATCAGCCGGACGAGGAATGGACCAGACACATGAAGAGAGAAGGGCTGAATGAGAAAATAGTTCTATGGAAGAATTTTAGGATGAAAGAGCACTCCTTTCTTTAAGATAATAGTTTTAATGATAACAGGACAGTACCAAAATTGGAAATAACCAGAGATTTTAAGTGAATTATCAGACAATCGTAAATAGACAGCTGATAGAATTCTGCAGGTAAGATCATTAAATTCTTCAAGTAATGATTTCAAAATTGTATTCCTCTTTGATGGAAGAAACGTTTATTTTATTTTTTTATTTTACTTTATGTTCCAGGATGCATGTGCAAGATGTGCAGGTGTGTTACATAGGTAAATGGAGCAATCCATTCTTCATGCCCACAGGAGTGCTAATGCAGCTGACAGAAGCATCCAACATATTTATGAAACATGTTTGTCAGACATACTATGTCATATAAGATGGATATATATGATTATGTAGTATAGACAAGATGGGCATTTTTCATAAAATATTTAAACTGAGGAAAACATGTAGAAGCAGGATAGTGAATGCAACCAGAAATCCATTTAAAAATGGGTTTTTCTTATCAGAAACAAAACACTGATGACTATTTTTCATCACAGAGACCATAGTGAGAGATACCTCATTATCTAAATCCATTTAGAGCATAAGAAGAGCATTGAAAGACTGACTTTTCCGGGGGGGGGGGGGGGCAGGTAATACGTATTCACAAGAAGACTTTGGAGAATAGACATATCTTTGCTCTATAAGTCCTAATTATTAACTCTTCCCATTTAGGTATTGGATTGTGTGGCACTCTTGTGGACACTTTGACGTAGGAATCTAGTTTAATTTTCTTTATGTGGGTACTCATTTATCCCAAATGCTTATTAAATGACTTTTCTCTAATACACAATATTCAGTCTCACATAAGTCCCTGCCTAGCTTGGGTTCTCTAATGAGTGTCATTTTTTTGTTCTGTTTACCTATGCCTATGTTAATACCAAGCTACCTTAGTTGCTACAGATAAAAAGAAGACATTGCTCTGTGGTAGTAACCCTCATACACACCTTTCTCTTTTTCAAAATTGGCTTGTATTTGCTTTGTGAAGCAAATTTGAGATCAGGTGTTTAATCCTAGTGAAACTGTTAATTTTAACTTAAAATACATTTAAATTTTAGAACAACTTGGAGAGAATTTACATCTTTAGTTGTCTCATCTATTAATACAGAATCAGAAGAAAATTTCCAAAGACTAAACAGCACATTTCCTCAGCTGCCAGTGTCTGCACCAGAACACTCTTTGTGTTGATAACTCTTCATGCTCCCATCTGAAGCCAGTCTCGGACTTCCTGCACTCCGTTGCCATCTATTTTCACCTTGACGGGAACATCTTTCTATTCAACCTAAGCTGATTTTTAAGAGAGAAAATAAGAACATTTCTCTAACAATTTCTGTACTGTTCTTTCGCATCCGTGTTTAACTTCTATCAGACTATTCCCATCAGCACACAAATATGATGCTATTTCTGCCATCCTAAAATATTCTTCTCTTGACCCTATTTATTTTTCCAGCTACCATTCCAGTTCTCTAGTTCCCTAGGCCCACAAAAGTATCTGAAGCATTGTTTTTACTCCACTTCCTGTCCTTCTAATCATCTCTAAATGCCCTTGAACCAGCTTTTCACAACACTTCACTAATACTGCTCTTGTCAATATGACCAATGACCTCCACATTAAAAAACCAAATTGCAGGCTTGTTTCTCTGGGAAATGATCCAATCCACCTCATTTTCAAAGGTATTGGTATATAATTAAGTATTATATAATCTTACAGCCTTATCAGTGTTTCTAACATATAGAGGAAATGATTATGCCTTTGGTTTCCACCTTGTACTTTTGGGAGTTTTTTTAGGGGGAGTCGGGGGGTGGTAGACAAGGATTCTTTCCGTTGTTTTGTCTTCCTTTCTTTTCAAAGAACCAACTTATTTTCAGTTTCTGTTCAATTCTCAATTTTCATGTGTCAGATTATTCCCATCAGTATACAGATATAGTTCTATTTCTACCATTTTTGATCCATTTAATTTTATGAGGCCAGTGTAACTATCCTAGATGGTATAGCACACTGCCTTCCTGACTAGTCATTGATTGCCTCCTTGACTTGAGTGTTGGCAGCTAAGTTTTCAGCTGGGTCCCTCCATGGGAATTTCTAGTGGCCTAAGAGAGCTGCAATCTCTCCAGGGTCATACCAACCCAGGACAATCTTGTACAAAGGCTGGTCTCTTCAGGGTATAAATGCCCATCCCTCTGGCCTTACAAACAATGCTGAGGGGTCATCCAGGCTCTCAGACTCCTTCAGATCATCCGTGGCCTCTGTTGTGCTACAACACAATGAAACTGTCTTCACTCCCCTAGAGAAGGTGTTTGCCTGCAAGCAAATCTGTCTCAGTCTTTTTCTCAGGAAACCTAATCTAAAGCAATCTTGATACCAAAGCCTGAAAATGACATTACAAAAAGTATCACAAGTCATTATCTCTCATGGGTATGAGTACAAAAATTCTAACAAAACAGAAAATATATTCTGGCAATACGTAATGGGCATAACCCATCTTGATCCACGTAGGCTTATTTCAAGCAATTCATTTAATGTTTGAAAATCAATCCATGTAATTTACCACATTCAAACACAAAAATATCATTTCAATGTATAAGAAAAGACGCTGATTAAAATTTAACATTCAGTTAGGCCAAAACCTGTTGGCAAACCAGCGAACAACCTGAAGTCTTTAATCTGATGGAGAGAATCTATAGTTCTGTAGCAAACATAGTATTAGTAGTGGAATATTAAAGAAATTTCCCTGTTTGTGAATGAGAAAAAGATGTTTATCCTAGCTTTATTCATTTTTATCCTCTAGGTCCAAGCAAGTACAAGACGATAAGAGAAATAAAAGAGGGGCAAAGGGGAGGGGATAAAGTACGTTTTGCAGCCAGGCATGGTGACTCACACACCTGTAATTCCGGCACTTTGGGAGGCTGAGGTGGGAGGATCTCTTGAGCCCAGGAATTCCAGACTAGCCGGGGCAACACAGGGAGACCCTGTCTCTAACTATACATATAAATATATGTAAATACATTAAGTGACTTTTTCCTAGTAATATACAATATTCACTCTCATATGAAATCCCTGTATATGCTTGAGTTCTCTACTGTCATTTTTTCCTATTTATGCCTATGCTAATGTATATGCACACATACATATTTTGCAGATTATAAGTTTTACATGTAAAAACTACAAATGAAACATTAGGATTAATGAGTAAAATTGGCAAGGTTATTAGATATAAGGCCAATACGTAAGAACTAACTATAGTTTTGTATACCAACAACACAAACCTTTTTAAAGATACTGTGTATAATAGCTCCAGAAAAATCAAACAAGCACAAAATAGTTGCAAGAATTTTCCGCTAAAATTACGAAGCATTACTAAGAACAGTTAAAGATCTAAATAATCTCGAGTAAATGTTTGTGGATTAGAAGTCTCAATATCTCAATTTCTTTTCAAATTGATCTATAGATTCTATGCAATTCTAATCAGTCCCACATTATTCTAATCTCTCTTTATGCAGAAATTGATAAGCTTACTCTAAAATTTATGTAGATGTACACAGGGCTAAGAATAGCTAAGATAATCTCAAAAGATAAATCCAAAAGTTCCTTACTAACACTTAACTTCAGTCAATAAGACAGTCTACTACTGCTGCAAGTTCAGATACCTAACAAATGGAACAAAACAGAATTCGTAAGATGACATATACATATACATACACACACACACACACAGAGTCAACTGACCTATGGCAGAGTTTGCACCACAATGTAGCAGAAAAAGGATAATCTTTGCGATAAGTGGTTATGGGTTAGCCAAATATCTTTATCAAGGAAAAATCATGAACCCTACATCCTACTATGCAAAAATATCAATTAGATGGAGGTGCATCTAAGTGAGACATTTACATTCCAAAAGAAAATCAAGGAGAACCTCGTCATGATCCTGATACAAGCAAATACTTCGCAGCCAAGTCACACACAGCATTAGCCCTGGAGGAAAACATTGGGGACATTGAGCTTTATTAAAATTAAGAGCTTCGGCTGGTCACGGTGGCTCAAGCCTGTAATCCCAGCACTTTGGGAGGCCGAGATGGGCGGATCACGAGGTCAGGAGATCGAGACCATCCTGGCTAACACAGTGAAACCCCGTCTCCACTAAAAAATACAAAAAACTAGCCGGGCGAGGTGGCAGGTGCCTGTGGTTCCAGCTACTTGGGAGGCTGAGGCAGGAGAGTGGCGTGAACCCGGGAGGCGGAGCTTGCAGTGAGCAGAGATCCAGCCACTGCACTCCAGCCTGGGCGACAGAGCGAGACTCCATCTCAAAAAAAAGAAAAAAAAAAAGAAAAGAACTTCGTCCATCAAAAGACAACAGAGTGTGTAAGATGGCCAACTAGAGTGAGGCACAGTCGATCCTCCTCATTGCATATTCTGAACTTGTGAATTCACCTACTTGCTAAAATTTATTTGTAATCCCAAAATCAGTAGAGCACTTTCAGTCATTCACAGACTTATGCAGAGCAGCAAAATATTTGAGTCGCCCAACACATATGTTTCCATGTGAGGCCGAACAGGGCGTCATATGCTCCTCCTTCTGTCGGCTCTTGTTCTGTAAGCAAGTGCCCTTTGTGTAATATATTTAGTGCTACATCTTTTGTATTCTGGGGCTTTTTATTGGATATTTTGCTGTTATCAATGACCAAGTGTAGAACTCTCTAGGGTTCCTAAGCTCTACAGGGTTGTGATGTGACTTACGGAGAAAGTACACGTTTTGGATAAGCTTCCTTTAGGCATGAGTTGTGTCATTAGCAGTGATTTCAATATTAATGAATCAACAATGCATATCAAGTTAGGTGCCTTGAAACAGAAAACAAGGCTATGCATTGATCAGTTGACAAAAAAGGTTACCAGAGGCTTATAGTAACCTAACCCTGTATTTCCATGCAGAAAAATGGTTCTGTATTTGCCAGTGTTCACGGTAACTTTATGGGCCGTAACTACCACACATCATGACAATCAACCATACTTGCAATACGTACATTTTATAGGGGACTCATATCCAGAATTTATAAAGAACTCTTACGAAACAATGAGAAAATGAGACAGTCACATATAAACATGGGCAAAAGACTAAACAGGTACTTCATGGAAAGGAAAATCCAAATAGCCAGTGAACTGATGGGATGGCAGACTTTGATATGTGTCTCATCTCTGTCCTGTCCCTCAATGTCACTCACAAAAATTGTAATCTACAATTTGGATAAGATACCTTTAACTTTCAATCTGGCAAGCTCCCCATGCAAATATATTCTTGTAGTAGTTTCCTCTACAAACAAGGGAGAGGCTATGCCTGATAAAGTATCAACTGTTATGATAGAATAAACATACAGCTACAGTTATCCAAAGTTAAATATCACAAGGCCATATTTTAGTTATCAAGCTATAAAAAAGTTTGAGAGTAATGTTCGGGATACACATAATAACTAGATATGTAGGGTTTTAATAGATGGTGTTGGTCTTTTCTGAGAAAATGTTAATGATAAAATCTTGTAGAAAAAATAAGCTGAAAGATTTTAATATTATCTGATTCCACTCAGACAACGTTTGTTAGGGTCTCTTTGGATCTGCTATTTGTCTTCCACTGCTGTGGCTTTGCTCATGCGTTTGCCTGCATGCTACCACTCACTGCAATACTGACCATTATTTCTGCTAAGCTAAAAGTATTGCCACTCCTTTGTAGTTTGTTCTGGTTTCTCCTCTAGGAGTAATCCCTTTTGCTTCTGAGCTCCCACCGTACTGTCCAGACTTTGAGCCCTTTCTGCTCTGCAATGTACTCATTTGTGTTTATTCTATCTTCCACGCTAGATTACAAATTCTGCCCAAGGTACAAACAATGCAGACGACCTATTTAAATCCTCTTGGTACCTACCTCTCAAAGCGACTTCAAAGTTGAGCTGTGTTTAATAAATGCTTAAAGAACATCTGATATGTTTTGACAGTGTCCCCACCCAATCTCATCTTGAATTGTAGATAGTCCCCACGTGTCATGGGAGGGACCTGGTAGGAGGTAATTGAATGATGGGGGCGGGTCTTTCCAAGGCTGTTCTCGTGACAGTGAATAAGTCTCACGCAATCTGAAGGTTTTACAAAAGGCAGTTCCCCTGCACAGGCTCGCTTACCTGGTGCCATGTAAGATGTGGTTTTGCTCCTCCTTCACCTGCTACCATGATTGTGAGGCCTCCCCAGCCATGCGGGACTATGAATCCATTGAACCTCTTTTTCTTTATAAATTACCCAGTCTCAGGTATTTCTTCATAGCAGTGTGAAAATTGACTAATACAACACAAATACTTGCTCTATAAAATCAGTTTTAATCATCATTCTCTAGAGAATGAAAAATAATCAAAGGAAAATAGAGAATAAGTAGGATAAAAACAAAACTCCAGCAGAAGAAAATACGCAAAGCAAAACTATCAAAAACACTTAAAGACCATGTGTGATCAGGTAAAGAAAAGTTCCTCTACTTCCACATTCAGTTCTTCCCATCCCATCTATGTTTCTAGTTTTCCTTGTTTGGTTTTCACCTTTCACTCTACCTGTCTACCAAAATCAGCTTTCCCTACCCCTTACCACCCAGCAGGTTTGGGCTGATGCCAGGCCAGAGCTCATCCTTATCGCAGCAGTGGCTGGACCTCTGGCTTCCCCAGCTTTTATCACTTGCCCCTGCCAAGAAGCTTAGTGCAACACTAACTCCAAAGCACCCCACCACTGTGCTCAGAGACAACAGAAACGTTCCGACTACGTTCAAGGAGGCAGCCTTTCTTTTTAATTTTGACAGCCAATTGAAAAACAATTCTAGGTACCACATCACTACCTGACAAAAATAGGTCTAACTTGGAAAAGTCAGTTCATTATTTACTTCTGAGATCAATCTCTGAAAAAATAATTGGACATTCAGAGCAATCAGGGTCAAATTTCTTCTGCTTATCCCCATAGATTAACACTTTAATATTAGGCATATATCAATAAATATGTTTTCGGAGACTTTAGAATTTGAACTGGATAGATCACTGGTCTGCTAGAATACAGAAAATGTTTAAAAACCATAGCAGCTGGTGGAGTCCCTAAGGCGAAAGGGTGATTGTGGGTGATGCTTTAAGCAATGTTTTCCCCTCAGTCTTGGGAGAATCTTTTGTCCCATGCTCTAGAGACAGCTATTTCATCATGGGAGCAGCTAGAAATGTGGTTCCCTGTGTCTCCACCACATCACTTCGTGGACCCTGTGGGTCCCAGGAGAGACTAGGTAGAGCCTCTTGCTGCAAACAAAGGAAACATCAAAGGAAATGACAGAACACAGAGGGTGAATAAATTCATGGAGACATCCAAATTACTTTAGGCCCAAGGCCTCAGAAAAAAAATTCGGCCTTACCTAAACAATGCCATAAGTGGATAAAGTATACATCTGATTAAAGATTCATCATTATCACCGTAATTCCTACATCATCAAAAGCCCGGAGTGGAGAGCTGCAGAGCTAGGCCCCAGTGGCCGGCTCAGAGGAGAAGCAGGAAGACACACACCAAGCCTTCCTCCCGGCAGCCCAGATCTGTGCCTCTGATTGCCTACTGGGAGGTTGTCTCAGATTGTCCCTGGAGTGCGAAGGTATAAACTTTTAACTGAAAAGGTCCAAAACGAACTTGTTTTCACCTACAAAGAGGCCCTCAACCTCTTATTTCATTCCTTTCCTTGTTAGTGGCACCAACATTCGTCAAGGTAGGACTTGAGAATGGCTCTAGACGCCTCCCTGTCCCCACTCTCAGGTCAGTAAATACTCACCAGGTTCTTCAGGCTGTGTTAGCTAAATATCTCTTCAATTCCCAGCTGCCTCCACTTTAGTCATGTCTTAGGCATCCTCTAATTCATTTTCCACATTTTAACTCATAATTTCTGTTGCTAACTTACCCAAACCATCGCATAACTTCCCATTGCCCCTAGGATAAAATCTAGACCCTCTAATCAAATAAGCTAAAGTCTATCATCTGAGTCCAAGCATTACTTCCTGCTAATCTTCACTATTTTATCTTTTATGCTTTATTGGTGCTAAACTACTTTCATTTCCCTACATGGATCAAATAGTACATATTCCAGTCCTTTCTTTTTACTTGCTTTCCTTCCACTTGAAATATAATTTCCCTTCCTTTTGCTTCCCCTACCCCTGTCTAAGAAACTTCAACTCAGCCCTGAGCCTAGCACAGGTGACAGCCCGCTAAGGGATGCCCCAAACCCTGTATCTTCTTGCCTTGCTACCTGTTGACTTGGTCATCATTCTTTGTTGTTGCACGTAGTCTGCTGTGCTTGGATTGTGTGCCAGTCTCCTCATCTGTGTATGAAATTGTTTACTAGAAGCCAGGGACCAACTTGTCTTCTGTTTATCACTAGTGCCTCGCAGTCCCTGACCTGTGATAGGTGCAGAATAAACATTTTAGGCTGAGTGGGGTTGAAGCGAATGACAATCCGGTTGCTGAGGCAGTGCATGAAATAAAAAGATTCAAATGCAAAGTGCCAAATGAGAGCTTACAGTGACTCAAAAGAGAACAATTACTCTGGGCTAGGGAGGGGTTGGATGAGGCGGAACATTCCATAGAATCAGCATTGTGTTGCATGGGTTTTTATGTTCCTTTCGGTCTTCACAGAGCTACAGTAAGTGGGGGAAGTGGTTGATTTGAAAGTTTCAGGGTGGGAACAGCAGGCCTCTCTTCTGGTGCATAATGTGTCTCTTAAAGCACGTGCAAAGTCAAGCATGGAGCAGGCTTTTATGTGAATAAACAAAATAATTAATATCCCTGACCAGGGTATTTTTCTGTAGTTTATCAGTATCCAGAGTTAATCTAAAGAAAGTAAGTAGGTTCTCTTTTTGCACAGTTAAACCATAAGGGTCTACCAGAATAACTGCTGCCGGGCTCCAGCGTCAGCCTGTAAGACAGGTGGCCACTTCTATCCATAGAGCATTAAGAGACACCTTTCTGGCAGCTTTGGAGAAGCACTATGTCCCTGTTTCCAGACTTCAAGGTTTAAATAATACTAAGCTCCAATTTCAGAGCTTCCTGCTAAAAAAATAATTTTTAATTAGGAAGAAAGGTACACATGTATGGTATATAACTGCTTTCAAATGTATAATCATTGTAGAATGGCTAAATTGAGCCACTAACATATGCATTACCTCACATGCCTATTTTTTGTGATGAGAATATTAAAATCTTAGCGATTTACAAGAAGATAATACATTGTTATTAACTATAGTCAGCGTGTTGTGTAATAGATCTCTTAAATCTTACTTCTTCTAACTGAAATTTTATTTGACCAACACCTCCCCACCTCTCCCTCCAGCCTACTGCTAGTCCCTGGTAACCATTATTCTACTCTCTGACGAGTTCAACTGTTATAGATTCTACATATAAGTGAGATCATGAGGCATTTGTCTTTTTGTGTTTGGTTTATTCTACTCAGCACAGTACCTCCCAGGTTCATCCATGTTGTCAAGAATGACAGAATTGACCAGGTGCAGTGGCTAACATCAATTATCCCAACACTTTGGGAAGCCGAGGCGGGAGGATCACTTGAGTTCAGGAGTTCCAGACCAACCTTAGCAACATAGGGAGGTCGTGTTTCTATAAAAAATCAAAAACAAATCAACTGGGCACGGTGGTTCATGCCCGTAGTCCCAGCTACTCGGGAAGCTGAGGCAGGAGGATCACTTGTGCCTGGGAAGTCAAGGTTGCAGTGAGCTTTGATCACACCACTGCCCTCTAGCCTGAGTGACAGAGTTAAGACCCTGTCTCAAAAAAAAAAATCCTTCTTTTTTTTTTTTTTTTTTTTAAAGGAAGGAGTGTAAGTAGCATACCATCATGTGTATATAGCACACTTCCTCCATCTGTCAATGGACACAGATTGATTCCCTATCTTGGCTATTGTAAATAGTGCTACCATTGTATGTGAGTGCAGACACCCCTTTGACACATGGATTTCGGATCCTTTGGATACTGGGATTGCAGATAGTTCCATTCTTCATATCTTGGGAAACCCCCACAGTGTTTGCATAATGACTGTATTAATGGACATTTAAACCAACAGCGTGGAAGAGTTCTATTCTCTGCATTCTTGCCAACACTCAATATCTGTTGTCTTCTTGATAATAGTCTTTCTAACTGGGGTGAGGTACTATCTTATTGTGACTTTAATTTGCATTTCCCCAACGATTAGTGACATTAAACATTTTTTCATATGCTTATTGGCCATTTGTACATATTCTTCTGAGAAATGCCTATTCAGATCCTTTGCCCATTTTAATTGGGCTGTTTTCTTACTGTTGAGTTCTTTATTTTAGGTGTTAACCCATTATCAAATGTATGGTTTCCAAATATTTTCTCCCATTCTACAGGTTGTCTCTTCACTCTGTTGACTGTCTCTTTTGCTGTGTAGAAACTTTTAGTTGATGTAACTCCATTTGTCTGTGTTTGCTTTTATTGCCTATGCTCTTGGAGTCCCTTTTTAAAAAAATAATTGCCCAGACCAATGTCATGGAGCTTGGCCCCAGTGTTTTCTTCTAGGAGTTACTGTACTACTTCGTGCAAATTTTGATACCTATCAACCCATAATGATGATTCCTTCAGGGACTATCTCTCTCTCAACTATGTCTCTCTTTCAGCCACGTGAAAATATCATAGATGTCAGCCAGACCAGCAGGCTGCTCCCAGTTATTTCAGGAAACTAGAGGTTCTGAACATTTTAAACTGATCCAACGCCCTTCTCACATCTCACAACTTCTACGCTTTATACATATCGCAGGAAGCCCACTAATTCCTGAAATAGGATGAGGAAAGATGTCCGTCATTCCCAGTCACTCCACGGTGGGCTGGGGTCATAATTGCCAGACCCTGTCAATCCTTTTGAACAAACTTTTGACTGCCTGGATGAAGTTCCCCAACTGTTTTTATGGCTCCACTGCAGATCTGTGCTTGACTTCAGCAGGGAGAGGAAGTGGGAGGATGTGAACTTTTAACAAGGAGGAGAGGTTGCTTCTGATCATGAGAAAACCATAGAAACAAAGCTTACATCTGATTCAGCACACTCCAGCCCCTAATCCCTAGAGGTTTGAATTAGGGGTCATTACACATCAGGAAAGCAGAATGAAGGCTTGGTGGCCCACACACATTGTCCCCCAGCATCCCAGTTTTGGCTTTCCAGAACTGCCAGCAGCCATAACACCTACACTGGCAAAAACCCCACTGTTATCTTGACTGAATTCAGATTTTCCTTCCAGAAACCACTTCTTTCATGCAGAGCCTCATTAGAAAGTCTGAATATTCATTCTTTTCATGAACCCTCATAACTCAATTCTCCTGAAGAAAGGTTGCTTAGGAGCGCTGATACCTATTGTAGGAAGTCATGAGTTGTGTTAAAGAAATAATGGGCTCTTTGTAGACAGTTTTACTAAGGATAGTTCCTCCTGTCTGAAAAGCCTCCTTACATCACTCCTCAAAGCTGCCAGTGTAACATGGACTTGGGAAGCCCTCTTTTCTGCCAGGTAACTTGGTCTCATAGTCCTCAACTCGGGGGATGGAGGCTTGTTGACCACTGCCATCATCTGCAGTGACTCCACTCGTAATTTTTCATTCTCTAGGAGTAAGGGCAGTGGATTTTCCTTTCTGTGAGAACCATGCAAGATGACCAAGAAAAGAAATGCCACTCTCCTTTACCCAAAAATATCCCGCTGTTCCAGTCTTGCTCACCAAACACAAAACATCCAATAGATGGACATAGTTTTCTATGCAACAGTCAAGGAGCCCAGGAGTTCAAGAGCAGCCTGGGCAAGATAGCAAGTCCCCAGCTCTACAAAAAGTTAAAAAAATAAAATAGTTTGGTAGGGTTGTGCGTGACTGGAGTCCCAGCCACTCACGAGGCTAAGGCAAGAGGATCACTGCAGCCCAGGAGTTCATGATTGCAGTGAGCTAGGATTATATCACTGCACTCCAGCCTGGGCAACAGAGTGAGACCCTGTCTCAACAAATAAGTAAATTAGATATACTTGACTGTGTTTTGAAAATATACAGGGTAAGAAATATATAATTTATATAATCTTAATGGATATATAGAGAGTTCTGTTTCCTAGCTAACTAAACTTGTATTTAGCTGATTTATTCCTAAGCATCAGAAAGGGACCATGTAGAGTTAGGCATTCTATGAAATGTGTTCCCTTTCTAGATCCAAAGAAGAGTGTTTATAAATGTTCCTCCTCTCCCGCAAGACTCTGCCTCCCTCCGCCCCTCAGGCCTGTGTTTCAGAGTTCAGGGGCCCCCTTTTGCTTTCCATGCCCAGCTCAGGTTCGGCTGCAGCCAGGCCAGTACTGGTTAAGTCCCTAGCTGAGCTGACGCGTCGGTGCACCTCAGCAAGGCCAGCGATGCTTTTCCCCAGATAGCACAGCCTGGTCTCACTTGGGGAAAGACTATCACTCTCGTTAGGATGACTCCAGCTTCTGAAAACAAAAACCACTACAGTATTGTTTTAAGGAAAACTGATTCTTTCCTGGGCCCGTCTTACCTTGAAAGAATCATCACGTGACTATCCATGTCTTCCTCATCCTTCAGTTGCAAGCATGAGTTCGGATGAGGTTATTTTTGTGCCACATATGGCTTACCTCCTGTATCAGTCCATTCTCATGTTGCTGTAAAGAAATACTGGAGACTAGGTAATTTATTTAGTTAGTTATTTTTAAAGGCTTAATTGGCTCACCGTTCTGTAGGCTATAAAGAAAGCATAGTGGTATCTTCTGGGGAGGCTTTGGGGAGCTTCCAATAAAGGCAGAAGGCAAAGGGGAGTGAGCTTCTTACATGGCAGGAACAGGAGCAACAGAGAGCAAGACAGGAGGTGCTGCGTATGTATGTGTGTGTGTGTGTGTGTGTGTGTGTGTGTGTATGTGTGTGTGTGTGTGTATATATATATATTTTATTTATTTATTTCTTTTTTTTTGAGGTGGAGTCTCGCTCTGTCGCCCAGGCTGGAGTGCAGTGGCTGGATCTCGGCTCACTGCAAGCTCCACCTCCCAGGTTTACACCATTCTCCTGCCGCAGCGCCCTGAGTAGCTGGGACTACAGTTTTGCGCCACCATGCCTGGCTCATTTTTGTATTTTTACTAGAGACGGGGTTTCACCATGTTGGCCAGGCTGGTCTCGAACTCCTGACCTTGGGCAACCTGCCCACCTTGGCCTCCCAGCTACTGTTCCCGGCTAGTGCTACACATTTTTAAACAACCAGATCTTGTGAGAACTCGCTATCATGAAAAATAGCACCAAGGGTGCTAAGCCATTCATGAAAGACCGCTAGCATGAACTCATTACCTCTACCAGGCCCCACCTCCAGCACTGGGGATTATGATTTAACAGGTTTGGGTGGGGAACAGAGATCCAAAGCATATCACTTCCATTCCCACCCCATTCCCAGTTAAAGAGAGAAAAAAAGTTTAGGTTATTCTACCATGTTAATTTAGTACAAAATAGATTTTTCAGAAATTTCTAATAGATGTGTTTAAAGAATGTATTGAAGGAGTGAATAGATCTGAGATCACTGCATAAACCACAGAACAAGTGCAAAACTTTCTGCTAAAAGCCACATAGGATTGGGGATTTTGGCTAAGATTCCTCCTTAGGAGGGGACATTCAATGGACATAGTCACAGACATGAACAAAGCTAATATAGAAGAGCTCAGGATAGAGTCTTTGTAAGCTGGGATGGATCCAATTGCCCGGGAAAATGTTGATCTCAAGACCAACAGGAAATCAGAGTAATTACTGTCATTTAATTTAAAAACGTAAATCCTTGACTAGTGGGGATAAGAGTGTAACATAATTGTAGGGAATGGGTTGCAGCTATTTTCCTTGGAAGAAATGCATAGCATGGAAGGGTTAAAAACTAACTTTACCTTTACTTACGTATTTAAATTTAATTATATATTCATTTGTATTTAGAAAAATGATACAATGCCACTATTATTACCTCCAACTTGTTAAAATATCCTAATAATAAAGAACTGGAAATAGAAAGTGAAGATGGGCTATCTGGAAATGGATCAGCTATAGAATTTCATGGAACATTTCTGGGAAAGGCTAGATTTTCGTCCAGATTCTGTGGCAAAAAGGGTTATTGGCTTAGTCCTCAATACAAACCAAGAACACCACTTTGGAAAGCAAATGAGGCTTTTGCAAAATACTCTATGAACTCTTTTTGCTCTTGAAGGTACCACTTTGAAGAATAGAGGACACAAGGATACAAGTTTTATTTTCCCCAAGGTTAGAAAAAAGTTTCCAGAGTTAACCATTTTGAATTGGGAATGTAATGTACAACATGTAACAACACAGCATGTTTGTGAAAGTTGACCTTATCATAGGCAGTAACACTATTTTGCCACAGAATCTGGACAAAAATCTAGCCTTTTTCAGAAACGTTCCATGAAATTCCATAGCTGATCCACTTCCAGATAGCCCATCTTCACTTTTTATTTCCAGTTGTTTATTATTAGGATATTTTAACAAGTTGGAGGTAATAATAGTAGCATTGTGTCATTTTTCTAAACACAAATGAATATATAATTAAATTTAAATACATAAGTAAATAGTTTTTAAAAGTGTTCCTCTGGCCTTTCATTTATTGATTTAATAGATGCTCATGGAATATCTTTAACGCTCAAGGTCGACATCAGGGTGATGGGGTGGTGTAAAGAGTACGGGTAAGCAAAAAGGAGAGACGCTGGCCCCGCTTGCAAGCCTTCTGCAACACAGATGCAATTAGAGGGAAACACACGAAGAATGACATATGAGTCAGAATGCCATAGGTATTGAGAAAGGCACACAAAATAATGCTATAGGTTTTAGAGGATAAGTCATTCATATCTAATAAGTGAAACTAAATAGGACTCAGGATATTGCATTTGAATTAGGTTTCAACTGTTACCTGGGGTATATTGGGAAAATGTAGATACATAGAATGGGGTGAAAAGAGGCTAATTCAGGAAAGTGTCAAGTAATTCCACAGGTCCTCAGTCCACACAACTACCCCCATGAAATTCTGTATGGAATTTTTCTGTGAGGAAAGTCCCCAGCTTTCACCAAACGTTCAAAAAGACTCTACATCCCCAAAATGCTGAGAAATCCTCTGCTGTAGATCATATTCTGGGAGTAACAAGAAATGCAGGTTGTTTAATATGTAATACACATTTTACCCTAAAAACAATTAAGGTATAAAATCATCAAATAGTAAAGAAAGGAAATAATTTTAACCTCTGCATTTTGAAAATGAGAAAAAGGGACTCTGGGAAGTGAGGGGTCTTGATTATAACCACTGAGCTCATTACTAGATAAAGCTAACGAGATAAGGCTAAGTTTTAGGGAGCCTTTCTTTAAAATATGTGAAGAATGGAGTTTATTTACTGGGCAGTAGGGAGTCATTAAATCATTTTGTACAAGGAGCATGTATAAAAGATCTGCCTGGAAGAATTGTTCATTAGATTGGAGAGGGAAGAGTCTAGACTAAAGGCCAATTGGAATTCATTGCAATGACTCAAAGCAGAATTAATGATGGTCTAAATCAGAAACGGTGGTAGAGGAAATGAAGCTGAGACACAGGTTGAGAATTTCTTATCTAAAATGCTTAAGACCAGAAGTTTTAGGATTCTTGGAATATTTGCATTATACTTTCTCACTCGTTGAATATCCCAAACCCAGAATCTGATATCCAAAATACAAAATGTTCCAATTAATATTTTGAGTGTCATGTCAGTGCTCAGAAAGGGTTCAGATTTTGGAGAATTTCACATGACAGCTTTCAACTGGGAATAATCAACCTGTAATGTATTCAAAAACCTTATTAAAGACAAAAGTCATAGGATTCAGAATGGAATAGGTAGGAACAGTGAAGAGAGGCAGGTGTCAAAGACAACTCACAGATTTAAAGTGATGGAAACTGGGAGGATGTTGCTGAAATAGGTACAAGTTTCAGGAGGAAGGTAATATTTTAATTTGGGATATGGATAGTTTGATTAACAAAGAAAATCACCAACTTCCTTACAAAATTGATGGTTCTGCAGTTAGTTTTCAACCGGAACTGAACATCAGTCCAATGACAGTTTTACGATCTGAGCTGATATCCATTTACTGGCCTGGTACTGACTTCATATTGGTTCACGCACACTATATGCAAGCAAAAAACAAACAAAAACCACAATTGAGTCTGTCTGTCGTTTATATATGAAAGTAGATAGAAAAAAATAGAATAACTTTTATTTTGCCCATAGGTTTATGAACATTTATTACTATAGCCATATTAATCAATGCTACCGACTCAATACATATGCATTTCATCAGCTCCTGTGATATATGAGTAATGATTACAGGTAAATTTGTTGGGGGATGTGTGCAAAAGTAAGTAGTTTTGAACTTGAAGTAACTGACAGATTAGTAGAGTTGTCAAACGTAAATACAATCACTTCTTTCTCAACACCACATTGCTTAATCCTAACATGCTAGAAGCCTTGTAAAATAAGACATACCATTTACTTTTCCCTTAAAAATAGTTTTACTCTGTTAGAATTTGGAGGCTGGTAAGAATTAACCAAAAACTCAAAAACAAACCTTGTCTCCATAGAATATGAAAACCATACCTGAAAATGTGTTCCCTCCGCTTTTGTAGTTCATTTGACATGAAGGTGATACTAGTCTTTGACTGCCAGAGCGGTAAGCAAAGTTTTGGCATTAGGATATCAACAGTAATTCAGTATTATCTCTTCTAGCATCTGATTGTTCTTAGCTCTATATTTGTACAAACACATGAGACCTGACAAGTTCACTTGCCCTTAAACTCTCTAATTTCTGTCCCATATGAGAGGCTGACGTCTTTAATATTCTTGAATTTCTACTTTACTTTGTATCATTCTTTGTTCACGGAAACTTTTGCACTTTTCTATCCTGTTGGCTGTGAAAGTTTAACTTTTGTTAGTTTTAAGGACAGAGTGAAGCTAAATCATGGAAAATGAAAAGATAAAACCAGAGTGTATGTCAGTTACTGAGAACTGTCCTCCCACCGTGCCTTTTGTCTTCCTCCAAGCTGCTGGCCTCTGTGAAGAGGTTCCAGCCTTTGTTTGAAGCCCCAGAGCTCTGGACCAGCAGCTGGGATATGTCATGATTACTTTAGAGTGAGATTAATTTGAGGGCATCATGCAATAATGAGGTTTGCCTGAAAAATTATTAACACATCTTAAACAGTGAGAGCAAGGTTTGCCTCTCCTTATTCCTTTTTTTTTTTTTTTTTTTTTTTTTTTTAGATGGAGTCTCACTCTGTTGCCAGGCTGGAGTACAGTGGCATGATCTCAGCTCACTGCAACCTCTGCCACCCGGGTTCAAGTGATTCTTCTGTCTCAGCCTCCCGAGTAGCTGGGATTTCAGCACCTGCCACCACGCCCAGCTAATTTTTGTATTTTTAGTAGAAATGGGATTTCACCATGTTGGCCAGGATGGTTTTGATCTCCTGACTTTGTGTTCCACCTGCCTTGGCCTCCCAAAGTGCTGTGATTACAGTCATGAGCCACCATGCCCAGCCCGAGAGTTAGTGATATTTTTTCTTGTATCTTCTCCATCACCACCTTCTCTTTTTTTTTTTTTTTTTTTTTTTTTTTTTTTTTTTTTTTTGAGACGGAGTCTCGCTCTGCCGCCCAGGCTGGAGTGCTGTGGCCAGATCTCAGCTCACTGCAAGCTCCGCCTCCCGGGTTCACGCCATTCTCCTGCCTCAGCCTCCCGAGTAGCTGGGACTACAGGCGCCCGCCACCTCGCCCGGCTAATTTTTTTGTATTTTTAGTAGAGACGGGGTTTCATCGTGTTAGCCAGGATGGTCTCGATCTCCTGACCTCGTGATCCTCCCGTCTCGGCCTCCCAAAGTGCTGGGATTACAGGCTTGAGCCACCGCGCCCGGCCTACCACCTTCTCAAGAAGAATCGATTTGTATGTATCTTTTCCTTTGCCAATAGGTATAATTCCATTCTGTTACATTCCTCCTTTATTAAATTGAAATCAGCTAAGGAAATGCAATTAGACTTTAAGAAATATAATTAAAAAGAGAAATATTCTACAAAGACAATGTATTAGAGCACATTTAATGTTTTAACATACGGGCATAATTTGCTATTTTAATCTTATAAAAATCCAATTTTAATGATTCCTACTGTTAAAAAAAAGTGGCTCAAATTAATTTCTAAATTTTCTAAAAGTTGATCATTATCCTGAAAGTCGGGTCATGGAAATAAGTTTGTGAATCCATTTACAGTTATACATTTTACCTTAAGTCTAGCAGGAGAAATCAATGTACATAAACACTGTAATGTAAAGTAGAAAATTGGTTATAAAAGTTGTTCAGATAAGGTGCTATGGAAGCTCTGAGGAGAAAAAATTACTACAGAATTAGAGTCAGCTTCTTTGAGAGAGATGAGCTGAGTCTTGCAAGATCTGAATATGCAACTGTAGTTCAACAAATATTTGTTGAATACACCATAGAAATGTAGTATGTATAGTCAATATGTTTATCTGTACTTTGCTATTAAACTCCTACCCATTTTTTAA
Organism: Rhinopithecus roxellana; assembly: GCF_007565055.1. Lineage (NCBI taxonomy): Eukaryota > Metazoa > Chordata > Mammalia > Primates > Cercopithecidae > Rhinopithecus > Rhinopithecus roxellana. Next base: position 86,413,981 of record NC_044559.1, read on the forward strand.
ATTTTTTATTTCCTTAGGTTATTGGGGAACAGGTGGCATTTGGTTACATGAGTAAGTTCTTTAGTGGTGATTTATGAGATTTTGGTGCACCCATCACCCAAGCAGTGTACACTTACCCAGTTTGTATTATTTTATCTCTCTCCCCCTTCCCACTCTTTTCCTTGAGTCCTCAAAGTCCATTGCATCATTCTTATGCCTTTGCATCCCCATAGCTTAGCTCCTACTTATGAGTGCGAGCATGCGATGTTTGGTTTTCCATTACTCGGTTACTTTACTTAGAATAATAGTCTCCAATCTCATGCAGGTTGCTGTGAATGCCATGAATTCATTCCTTTTTATGGCTGAGTAGTATTCTATCGTATAACCACCAGCCGTGTAGAAGTGTTCTGCGTTCATTGCATCTATGCCAACTTCTATTATTTTTTGATTTTTTGATCATGGCCATTCTTGCAGGAGTAAGGTGGTATCACACTGTGGTTTTCATTTGCATTTCCCTGATCATTAGTGATGTGGAGCATGTTGTTGTATGTTTCTTGGCCATTTGTATATCTCCTTTTGAGAATTGTTTGTCCTTAGCTCACTTTTCGATGAGATTGTTTTTTTTTTTTTCTTGCTAATTTTGTTAAACTCTTACCCTATCATGCAATTGTTATTTTACTTTCATTTCTACCTAACATATTCCTAAGGCAGCTCGTGATGGCTTGAATTTTTGATTGCTGCCTCTGATCTCTAACAAACGTTGGCAAGCATTCTCTCTAAAGAGCCAGGTAATAAATATTTCTGGCTGTAAGGGCCACAGGATTTCTGTGGCAACTCCTCCACTCTGCTGTTGTAACGTGAAAGTAGCCATAGCCAGCGTATCAATGATGTACGTGGCTCTGTTCAAATAGAACTTTGTTTACAAAAACAAAGTTTTTGTAGGGACCAGCCAGATTCAGCCTACAGAGGGCAATTTCCTAATCTCTGGTGCATACTATAGGCTTACTGTATCAGTCCAAAGAAAATATTTCTGATCTGTAATATCCATTAAAAATGGTACTGTAGGCCAGGCGCAGGGGCTCATGCCTGTAATTCCAGCACTTTGGGAGGCCAAAGTGGGCAGATCACGAGGTCAGGAGATCAAGACCATCCTGGCTAACACGGTGAAACCCCGTCTCTACTAAAAAATACAAAAAACTAGCCGGGCAAGGTGGCAGGCGCCTGTAGTCCCAGCTACTCAGGAGGCTGAGGCAGGAGAATGGCGTAAACCCGGTAGGTGGAGCTTGCAGTGAGCTGAGATCTGGCCACTGCACTCCAGCCTGGGCAACAGAGCAAGACTCCGTCTCCAAAAAAAAAAAAAAAAAAAAGGTACTGTAACAAGTAGAAAATCATCATTCCTACTGGGCCACACACTTACCTGTCAAGAACAGTAAAGAATATGAGATTTTACCCTACTAGTAAGTGCACAAGTTAGCCTGACAGTTTCGTGGATGCTCTAGCTAAGGACACAGACTCCTGGGTCAGAGAAAAAGCACAACTTACTAGCCATGGTAAGAGCAGAGTCAGAGCATCAGCATTTCTTGTGCCAGGTTCTCAAGCCCTAGTTCCCACAGGGCAACAGAGAGCCAGGGAATAACCGCATATAGTTCATTGGATTTTAGGAAAGGAACCCTGAGTTTAGAAAACAGAGATCTTCTATAATTAGCAATAAATATGCATGACCCCAGAGAGAGATGCTAACTTCATTACACTGGACAGCAAGCATGTCTGCCCTTTGCTCTAGAGGTAGACAGCAACCATCTCTATTTGCCAAGACTGTTTGCCAAACACACATCCTTGACTAGAGAATCTAGACTAAAGGCTGATAGTGCCTCTACCTGCAAGATGCACAGAAATACCAGAAACTCACAGAAAGTTGTTTACCAACCCCAGCCTCCCAAACTATAGTCATATTCCTGTAGGTTTTGAAAGCTTTGGTAGAAATACCGGGTTAAGACAATTATACTTAAATGCCCACTGAATTTACCAAAACATTAACAAAACTAATCAGAAAATGGCAGAAGCACTCTGTATCTATTTAATTCGAGACCCTAGCTACTCAACGACTAAGATGAGCATTGACTCAACTCCAACCTGTGGTTCTCATCTTCGGATACATATTCTTTGAAACACAATCACATTAAAATAAAACTATCTCAACACTGCTTATTTATACTATAATTTTTAAAAGTCTCCGATATCTGTGTGTACCTATTTGTGCATGTTTGGAAAAGAGTAGCTCACATACTCAGAGGTTACAGGTTAAAGAAAAGAGGAAAACATTTGTACAGAACTGAAAAGAAGTTGAGACGCTTCATGTTTTAAATATGCTTGCCAGAATTTCAGAATTATTTAATGAGATTAACCCTTTCAGAATTTAATTTAAATGACTTTCCAAAAATTCACATTAGCTTTACTCACATGTATATGGTAAGAGATGACCCACGTTCTCCCCATACGTAACAGTGGGAAGTGGTGCTAAATGGACATAGAGTGATTTGATCAAGGCCAATAGGCCAAAGTTAGAACAAAGTCCTAATTTAAAATCTTTTTTTTCCCCAAGCCTAAGAGCTCACATGTTTATTACTGAACGAACCTACTAGAGAAGTATAAATACAAAGAAAAATGTCATTATTTTATCAATAAAACCTGTCCAACTATCCAGATCGTGCTGACTTTTTTGGTTTGATATGGTAAGATGCTAAGGACCTTGTGAATGGCCGCCATGAATATGTGAGCCATTTCACATGCAAGACCTCACAGGCCCAACTTGGCTCTTCTCCAGCATCTGCTTGTGGAACTGTACCTGACTTTACAACCAGTTCTTATTCTAATCTCCTGGAGAATGGGTGCTGCTTGATTCTTGGCCTGGAATTACTGGATCCTGAAAGTCTTCTGAGAACATTGAGGAGGAAAGCCAACCACATACACCATCACGGTGGAGAAGGATTTTTTTTTTTAACCAAGAACTGTAAGGTTTTATCAGGGGCCTAGCACAGTGACTCACACCTGGAATCCCAGTGCTTTGAGAGGCTTAGGTGGGAGGATCGTTTGTGCCCAGGAGTTCAAGACCAGCAAGGGCAACCCAGTGAGACTTTGACTGTATGAAAAAAAAAAAAAAGCCAGGCATGGTGGCCCACACCTTTAGCCCGAGCTACTCAAGAGGATTACTTGAGCCCAGGAGTTTGAGGCTGCAGTGAGCTATGGTCGAACACAGTGCTCCAACCTGGGTGACAGAGCAAGACCCTATCTCAGAAAAAGATGAAGCTCAATGATTGATATGTTTTATTGCAGTGAGAAGTGTGTTATTTATATTGATATATAACATTTGCACATATTTACAGAGAACACATTTTCTTGCATAGAATGGGTATTGATGAAGTCAGCGGATTTAGGATGTTTATCAACTCAGCTACAGTTAACACTGTATTGTATGTTTCAAAAATGTGTTAATTGTGCTCTTGTAGTCACTTCTTAGGCTTTCATGTGTTGCTATGATAGTAGACTAGGTTCTATGGAGAAGACAGAATGATAGTCCTTGTAACAGAGCTATCTCAACATCAGGACACACATCCTCTACTTCTCCTATGGATAAGTAGAATCCATAAACATGAGAGCAGCCTGATCTGTAGCAAGCAGAACTCTAACACCTTCCAGGAGCACATTTGTGCCTGTTTTGAATAATCCACTGCTAGGAGATGGTGCGTGTGTATGAATGGCAGATGAGTGTGTGTTTTCCTTTCAAAAGAATTCTTACTCCTTACTACCACGTTAACCCTTTTGGAATCTATACCTTTAACTGTGTCACTCCAGTCCTTTTTAACTGGAACGTTTAGAGCTAAAGATTGCTGATGGATGTGACAGAGCAAATCGTGTTCCTGCCTGTGTACAGACATTTTTCAAGCATGTCCCTGTTCGTACATATGGACATGAAGACTTCTAGAAAATGCTCTGGGTACATTTCTCTCCTGACTCTTGAAAGTGCTAGAGATGATTTGGCGGTGAAAAAACAGGCACCAGGTATTAAGCTTTATTTTCACCATGCATGTACTTTGTTCCGCTTTTAGCAGCAGCGTGATGTCAGTCACATTTAAATCAGATGAAAACCTGAATTTTTCATATTAATTAAAGTTCAATGGATTCCTTATAAAGAATACATGAAAAGATCAGCACTGATGGGGGT